>NC_068430.1:70585065-70647565 GCF_023373465.1 Oncorhynchus keta | reverse complement strand
GGAGCCACAGAGAGTGGTGGAAATCACATTAACGTGGGCCCTAGCCTGAGCCGGGCCATCCATCTTATTTTTTATTACGGCGCGCCAGGGCTGCCGTTCGATTTGTCACCGGCCTCGTTCGCTGATGACGGGCATTAGTCATCGCCGAACGTTCCCGTACCACACACACACACACACAAAGACAAGCCCGTACACGAACACACACACAAACACACACCCACAAACACACATTCACACACACACACAATGTTAATGTTATCATCTCCTAGTGACAGCTGGGTCTGTCCGGGGAGGGTAGAATCCGCCTGAAGACAGCAGAACATCCGTCAACGGAATATTTCCGCGGCCAATGGGACCCGGGACCTGCCGCTACCACGGCAATAAGCCACATTAAAGCACTTATGGGTGGTGGAGGGTGTGTGTGTGAGAGAGAGAGAGCAAAGGGGCGGTGAGACAGGGAAGGGGATAGGAGGTAATTTGTTGCAATTAATTATGCTGTGAGTGTGGCTTTGTTGTGTGGGAGAGTGGTATATCTGTTGGAATGTTGCCCTTTTAAGGCTGTGATGCCATTTGTTTGATTTATGCCCCATGCCAGCCTGAGGGTGTGTGTGTGTGTGTGTGTGTGTGTGTGTGTGTGTGTGTGTGTGTGTGTGTGTGTGTGTGTGTGTGTGTGTGTGTGTGTGTGTGTGAGTGTGTGTGTGATATTTGATGCATATACTTTGCTCTGCATGACAAAAATCCCTTTGCTCTGCATGACAAACACGGTTGTGTACTTTGCCTTAAGCACCAATCATCCTTTCTGACCTCACACTTGACCTTGCTCTCATCCCTGTCTTCCAGGCACTCCCCCAGGCTGTCTGCACAAATGGCCATAGGGAAGTGGGCTGGTCCATCTTCAGGCCAATGGGTTGGTCTCATGGGAGAGTAATATTTTTTTTTGTTGGGGGGGGGGGGGTTAAGGAAAGTGTATGTGCATGAATGTATTTGAGAGAGAGGTCTGTGTTTACAATAAAATGTCTGTCTCAACACTACTAGTCTTATTCTGTTACTCTTTCATCCTAAAGTTCCCTGCATTTGCCACAAGGGGTCAGTAAAATCATACATTTCCATGCATCAATTCGAGGGCTGCTTCTCACACCAAGGTGTCAAATGGGAAAGTTTTACATACAAGTATCATCTATTCCTGACTCCCAATAACCATGTATGTGTAACTACAATAGAATACTCTTACACCTTTATTTCTTTAACTCCTGACCTCTAAGTGGAAAGACATGTAATTGCCTCTATGAGTGTCACCTGGAGGGGTGTGAAACCAACCGGAGTGGTGTGAAACCAACCGGACTGGTGTGAAACCAACCGGACTGGTGTGAAACCAACCAGAGTGGTGTGAAACCAACCGGACTGGTGTGAAACCAACCGGAGTGGTGTGAAACCAACCGGACTGGTGTGAATCCAACCGGAGTGGTGTGAAGCCAACCGGAGTGGTGTGAAACCAACCGGACTGGTGTGAAACCAACCGGAGTGGTGTGAAACCAACCGGAGTGGTGTGAAACCAACCGGACTGGTGTGAAACCAACCGGAGTGGTGTGAAACCAACTGAATTGGTTCCTGACTCTCACTTCATCAGGCTTAATAACAGTATATATTGTCATTCTGCAGTGACCTCAAACATGTGTGAATACAAATACACATACACACACACTCACACACGCACACGCACGCACGAACGCACTCACACACACACACACACTCTCACGTGCGCGCACGCACGCACACACACACTACCAGCCCATCCTTTGATCATATTCAGTAGACACTCCGTCTACATGTCCAACCATCGGTCAACAGTTAATATCAGTACTCCCAGTAGGACTCACTGAGTCACTGCCAAATTTCTTAATTACCACAGAGGAGGAAGAAAGAGTTTGAAAAAAGTCAACAAGATTTCCTATCGTGTCTAATGATAGAGTCAGTCTTTTTTTAACACTGCTAAACCCCTCAATTACACAGAGTTAGAAACAATAGACAGTCCTCTCTCTATCAGTCATTCTCACTCTCTCTCTCTAATCATATCTCTGCTAAACGATGGCATGGGGAGAGGATATTAGGTTCCCTCTCTCCTCATCCATCTTGGCCGCACTTAACATGATCAGCTCCCCCGTTTTGTTCAGTGCAAAACAATGGGGGACAGTCTCTTCCCCGCTCTAACAGAGTCAACGAGGAATTTAAATACTGCACAAGAGACTGGTGCGAGACTGGGGCTCAGAGGGGAGACTGATTAAGAGACAGGAGATGGGAGAAGATGAGGGAGAAGATCTGTCATCAACGATATGTTGGAATTATTAGAATTAAAGGGGACGTTAGTGGAGTTGTGTTACACCACACATACACACACACACACACACACACACACACACACACACACACACACACACACACACACACACACACACACACACACACACACACACACACACACACACACACACACACACACACACACACACACACACACACACACACCACCCACTGTCTGGTATCAATGGGTAATTTATCAGAGCGGAGCTTGTTCCAACTTGATGAGAATATTACAGTGAATCATGGAGTGAAATGGCCTGATTAAGACAACAAGATTTAAAGTGAAAGCATCCTAGGTCATTTTTAATCTTGTAACTGAAGTGCCAGTGGTGGAGGTGTGGCTGCTTATATTCAGAACCACATTCCTGTAAAGCTTAGAGAGGATCTCATGTTAAATACTGTTGAAGTAATATGTCCACAGGTTCATATGCCTCACCTAAAGCTTATTCTGGTGGGAAGCTGCTATAAACCACCAAGTGTGAACAGTCAGTATCTGGATAACGTGTGAAATGCTTGATAATGTATGTGATATCAATATTGTCTGGGTGATTTAAATATTGACTTCGCTTTCATCAAGCTGCTCACTCAAGAGAAAGCTTCCAACTGTAACTACTGCCTGCAACCTGGTTCAGGTTATTAATCAACCTACCAGGGTAGTTACAAACACTACAGGAATGACATCATCAACATGTATTGATCACATCTTTACTAATGCTGCAGAAATTTGTTTGAAGGCGGTATCCAAATCCATCGGCTGTAGTGATCACAATATAGTAGCCATATCTAGGAAAACCAAAGTTCCAAAGGCTTGGCCTAATATTGTGTATAAGAGGGCACACAGGAAGCTTTGTAGTGATTCCTATTTTGTTGATGTGAAGAATATTTGTTGGTCCGTGGTGTGTTATGACGAACAACCAGATGCTGCACTTGACACATTGCATATCCCAGTTACTAATAAGGATGCACCTATTAAGAAAATGACTGTAAAAACTGTTAAATCCCCATGAACTGATGAGGAATTGAAAAAATTGTATGGTTGAGAGGGATGAGGCAAAAGAAATGGCAAACAGGTCTGGCTGTACAACAAATTACCAAACATATTGCAAATTGAGAAATCATGTGAGTAAACTGAATAAAAAGAAGAAAACTACACTTGAAGTTGAAACAAAGATAAATTACATAAAGAATGATAGTAAAAAGCTTTGGATTACCTTAAATTAAATTTTGGGCAAAAAGACAAACTCTGCTCCATCATTTGTTGAATCAGATGGCTCATTCATCACAATACCCACTGATATTGCCAACTACTTTAATGATTTTTAATGATTTTTAATTGGCAAGATTAGCAAACTTAGGTATGACATGCCAGCAACAAATGCTGACACTACACATCCAAGTATATCTAAACAAATGATGAAAGAAATGTGTTGTAATTTTGAATTCCGTAAAGTAAATGTGAAAGGGGTGAATAAAAGATGATTCTCTATGAACAATGACAAGCCACCGGGATCTGACAACGTGGATGGAAAATGACTGAGAATAATAGCGGACCATATTGCCATTCCCATTTGCCCTATCTTAAATTTAAGCCTACTAGAAAGTGTGTGTCCTCAGACAAGGACAGAAGCAAAAGTTATTCAAATAAAATTTAATTGGTCACATACACATATTTATCAGATGTTATTGCGGGTGGAGACAAATGCTAACTAAGAATAGTAAAGCCCCCTTAACTGCCTCAAATAGCCGACCAATCAGCCTGCTACCAACCCTTAGTAAACTTTTGGAAAAAATTGTGTTTGACTAGATGCAATGCTATTTTACAGAGAAAAGAATTGACAACAGACATTCAGCATGCTTATAGCGAAGGATATTCAACAAGCACAGCACTTACACACATGACTGATGATTGGCTGAGAGAAATTGATACATTTGTGGCTTCTGTTTTGTTAGACTTCAGTGCTTCTTTTGACATTATCGATCATATTCTGTTGCTGGAAAAACGTATGTGTTATGGATTTACGCCCCCTGCTATATTGTGGATAAAGAGCTACCAGAGGGTGTTCTTTAATGGAAGCCTCTCCAACAAAATCCAGGTAGAATCAGGAATTCACCAGGGCTGCTGTCTAGGCCTCCTACAATTTTCAATCTTTACTAACACTTTGAGTAAAGCCAGTGTGTCTATGTATGCGGATGACTCAACACTATACACGTCAGCTACTACAGTGACTGAAATGACCGCAACACATAAATGTGCCTCATTTAGTTTCAGAATGGGTGGCATGGAATAAGTTAGTCCTAAATATTTCAAAACTAAAAGCATTGTATTTGGGACAAATCGTTCATTAAACCCTAAACCTGTTAGGCGGAGCAGCACAGGGGAACCTAAGAGCAGACTCATACCAAGAAACAGGGATGAATGAACCAAGTTATTTATTGTAACACAGGGAGATATGGAGTGCAGAACTGGGGAAGCTCAGATGAGTGGTAGGAAACTAGATGTGGATGCTGAGGTTGGAGTGAGCTGGGTTGGAACAGGGTAAACAGGTCCGGAGAGGAATCCAATGGAGTGGTGGTGTGGTGAATCCAGAACAGGGTAGCAGGTTGGTGAGCTGTGGAACAGGAGACAGGAGCCAGAGTGGCAAAACTGCAGTGAGAGGATAAACAGCGGCAGGCAGGGAAACAGGCACAGCAGGGTAACAGGGTCTTGAATAATCATAAATATCCAGAATCATAAACTGACTGAGCAGAGATTACGATCTGGCAGAGTGGAAGTGGCAGGACTGAGTATTTGTAGAGGTCTTGATTATGGAACGGGTTGCAGCTGATGAGGATCTGCTCTGGCTCCAGCACACCTGTCTCCAACCACACAATCACACACAAACAGAAAGGGAGGGAGAGAGAGTGTGTACTGGAGGGGTGGCTGCAGGTCAAGGAGACATCGGATGTCCACTAGGGGGTGTGGCAGGAGCAGATGTGACAAAACCTCAACTAAATCTTGTCATGAAAAAAAGAAAGTATAATTGCCTTAATTTTGCTGGACCATGATGAATACAAATCCAAATAATTTCATGTATCGATAGTGGTAACATTTGCAGAGTCATTCCCATGTGACAAAACCAGAGTAGGAATAATACCCTTTTTTCAGTCATGCCAAGTGGAGTCACAGAATGTTGTTAAGGAGGGAAAAGAAGAGAAAAGGAAGGAGACAGGGTAAAAAAAGGAGACAGGATAATTGAAAAAAAGTCTATCCCCTATGCTCTCTCTCTCTCTCTCTCTCTCTCTCTCTCTCTCTCTCTCTCTCTCTCTCTCTCTCTCTCTCAGAAAGGCCATACTTCAGTGGTCCAGGGAGCTGCAAATGAGCTAAGTAGTGACCTGATGTTGATTACTGATAAAGACCGCTCTGTATCGCAATGTCTCCTCCATTCACTTACAGTGCATTTGGAAAGTACTCAGACGCCTTCACTTTTTCCACATTTTGTTACATTCCAGCCTTATTCTAAAATCAATTAAAGAAACAAATGTATTCATCAATCTACACACAATACCCCATAATGACAAAGTAAAATCATGATTTTATAAATGTTTACAAATGTATAAAATATAAAAAAACAGAAATAACTTATTTACATAAGTATTCAGACCCTTTGCTATGAGACTCAAAATTCAGCTCATGCGCATCCTGTTTCCATTTATCATTCTTGAGATGTTTCAAGAACTTGATTGGAGTCCACCTGATGTCAGGGCCTTGGTCAGAGAGGTGACCAAGAACCCAATGGTCACTCTGACAGAGATCCAGAGTTCCTCGGTGGAGATGGGGGAACCTTCCAGAAGGACAACCATCTCTGCAGCACCAATCAGGCCTTTATGGTAGAGTGGCCAGACTGAAGGCACTCCTTAGTAAAAGGCACATGATAGCCCGCTTGGAGTTTGCCAAAAGGCACCAAAAGGACACTCCGACCATGAGAAACAAGATTATCTGGTCTAATGAAACCAAGAGTGCCAACCGTCACGTCTGGAGGAAACCAGGCACCGTTCATCTCCTGGCCAATACCATCCCTATGATGAAGCACGGAGGTAGCAGCATCATGCTGTGGGGATGTTTTTAAACTTTTTTTCAACTGTTTTTCAACTTCAGGGACTGGCAGAGTAGTCAGGATCGAGGGAAAGATAAACTGAGAAAAGTACAGAGATCCTTGATGAAAACCTGCTCCAGAGTGCTCAGGACCTCAGACTGGGGTGAAGCGTTACCTTCCAACAGGACAACTCTAAACACACAGCCAAGACAACGCAGAAGTGGCTTTGGGACAAGTCTCTGAATGTCCTTGAGTGGCCCAGCCAAAGCCTGGACTTGAATCCGATCGAACATGTCTGGAGAGACCTGAAAATAGCTGTGCAGCGTCATTATAAGGTATTGTGTGTAGATTGATGAGGGGGATTAAAAAAAAATCAATTGTATAATAAGGCTGTAATGTAACAAAATGTGGAAAAAGTGAAGGGGTTTGAATACATTCCAAGTGCACTGTATACTGTGGAGCTGTAGTGTGGTGGGGGGACTCCAAGACACATAATACTGCCCCTAACCAACTGACAATTATGTTTCAAAGATTGACCAAACCCAAAGATTGCAGCAAAAACTAGCACTCTCTTGACAAACACTGCATTGTCAAAATGTTCAATGTTTGAAGTGGGATTGTGACTTGTACCTAGTTTCCCGTGTGTTCTCTCCTTCTCAAAACTAACAGGATTGACTGACGTCATAGGCAGCATGTGTAACTCAATGCCAGTCCTCACCAGTACAGACAATATAGCGGAGACAGTAGGGAACTGGGGAACCACAAAAAGAACACTTCTGACAAGCTTGAAAATACTCACTCGCCCAGTAATCCAATTGAGTTATAATGGTGATATACTGCTTATCCCATGACATATTGCTCATCCCATGACAGACCCTAGCTCCTGTCTGATAGAATCTTAGTTATGTTGATTGGGGAATAAGTACCTTTGTCTCCATAAATCTTTCGCTGTGATAAATGGGGCCTCTAGCATTTTGCTACACCCGCAATAACATCTGCTACATATGTGTATGGGACCAATCAAACTCGATTTGATTTGATTCATGTGGAGGCTTTCTCAGAAAGTCTGAGTGGACAGGTAGTCTGTGGTGGTAGATACGTGGCATATTTTCCTCCTTAATCCAGTGGTTCCTGACGCATGTGATCTGTATTGTTGTGCTACCATGAAGGACTGGGACTGGGAGTCCTTCATGGTAGCACAACTAGGACTGGGACTGCTCTAGGGAAGTGGATCAGGATTCATAAAGCGTATCAGACTAAGAGGGCTGATCTAGGATCAGTTTGGCCTTTTAGATCATAATATAATGAATAAGATGAAAGGGGGGGGTCCTAGATCAGCGCTCCTACTCTGAGACGCTTTATGGATACAGCCCACAGGGGCGTACAGAAAGACTGCTGATGGGGAGGAAGTATGAGGAGGAAGTAAAAAGCCTTTGATTGGTTTTCTGACAGTTATAAACATTGTGCTTCCTTTTCTGCCTACATCCTTAATTATAGCGCTCCGGGGTGAAGTGTCCTCTAGGTACAGATCTAGGATCAGTTTCCCGTCCCCCAATACCCATCCCCATCCCTGCGACACATCACTATGGCCATCAGTCAGCCTTGGCACATTTGTTTCATGTGTCGTGCCCCAGCAGGGGAGAAACAACCCCACTAACACACACACACGCACACGCACACACACACACACACACACACACACACAACCCCCCTTCCACTCCACCCCTTGCCTGCACCATGAACAGTGCCCCTATGTTAAAAAGTGTAATTGATTTTTCACCAAAAAGCAGCATGATGCCACAGACAGTGTACGGTAATGGGAGTCATATGACACAAACCATTTGACCTGAGACAGAGACACAGAGAGAGAGAGAGAGTGAGAGCTTGGTGGGATGAAGCGCATGCCTGGGGGGCTGCCAAGGCTCATTCCATCCTTCCCTCTGTGAGGATACTGTACTGTTGGGTTACAGTAGGGACAGCAGAGAGAGAGAGAGCGAGGGCAATGGAAGGATGATGGAGACTCTATTTAGGTGGCTGTCTTTCAGACAGCTGTGTCTGATTGAGTATCCGTGTGTGTTATCATTATTGCTTCTTCAAAACCATCTGAACTGTACTTGGCTAGTGCCATGGTATGCACATGACCAGGGCCTGTTTGTCCTCAATGAGAGCTCTATCTATGCCTCCTGCGTACAGTAAAACATTTTACATAATAAATAGTTAGTCACAGGACAGCAGAATATGCCCAGAATCCAAAAAGGACCTTTTGGAAATGGTATTGTGCTTTGTTAGAAAGTGCCTGGTGGTCTATGGTGTAAGTGTTCACGTGTGTGTGTGTTTGTGAACGCAAGTGTGTGAGTAACTAAACCCAGTTATGATAAACAAACATTAGTTACATTAGGTTAGCATTTTTAGGGTAATGGATCAACAACATGATGTATGTATATTGGAACAGCAAAACTCTGAAATTGCAGGCCCATGAGAAAGACTACTTAGAAAAGACAAGTAATCCTCCTTACATCTCTTCACATATACTTGATAAAGCGCCTGCTCAATTCATAGCTATGCTAACATCCATTTCCATGTCAAATTGCTCCAATTAGTGCAAATATTAGCTCTGCTCCCTCCACAACCTCACACGAGGTTGACCTGACCGGATGCCTCTCTGAGAACTGTCGAACATGAAATAGTAGAGCGGAGTCATGTGCGACTCATCCCAGTGAGGTTACTGTGTCCAATAGACACTCAACGGAGGCGTCCTGCTGAGAGTCATGAGTGAGGATCTGATTGATTGACTGTCAGACTGTCAACAACAGACTGGTGAGGCGGAGGACGTCAGTAATGCAGGGCTCTCGCTTTGAGGTCGTTGGGTAACAATGTTTTTTTTTATTGAGGGACTGTGCGAGATAGGTGTTGGGAAATCAGCCGTTGCTATTCGACACTAGAACAAATAAGAATTTATAAATGAATGAACAAACAATCCAGAAGTGAAAACGTCACAGGTGCCATTGCTGTTGGCTTGAGGGACTAACGTCACAGCATAACAAGGTAGAGGTTATGTAGACAGTAGAGCAGGCCGTCTCAGGGGGTTTCACTATAGGCCTGTCAATGTGACACTTGGTCTGACAGCAGAGCCTAATGACCGAGTGTGAAGATCTCATGGTGCTGGACCGGTCACCGTCCTAAGACTGTATATATTGAATGACACACAGCTAAAGACAGTCACAAATATTACATTTGATCTGGCCTCGTATCTTTTACGAATAACTGAAGAGGGCGCTTACTGTATTCAGGCCTACTGTGCAAATAATACGGGATTACATCACAATCATAACATACAGTACCAGTCAAAAGTTCGGACACACCTACTAATTCAAGGGTTTTTCTTTATTTCACATTTTTTCTACATTGTAGAATAATAGTGAAGACATCACAACTATGAAATAACGCATGGAATCATGTGGTAACCAAAAAAAAGTGTTAAACAAATATATGTTTTAAATTCTCTGTCATCACCCTTTGCCTTGATGACAGCTTTGCACACTCTTGGCATTTTCTCAACCAGCTTCTTGAGGTAGTCACCTGGAATGCTTTCCCAACTGTCTTGAAGGAGTTCCCAACATATGCTGATGTAATGCTCAGGGTGTCGTGGGTGTGGAGTCAAATGCAGGAGACAGAGTTCAATGCTGTGCGTCTTTTAATAGCACCAACGCACCACAGGGTGCTCACAAAAGTTACGTTCCCAACCACAGGGAATGAAAAATGTACAATGGAAAAAATCACGACCAGGCACTAACACGTACCTCTACAACAGAGCCGAAGGTTACATAGAAATAATCCCGCACAACAACCAGGCGGGCCGGCTGTCTAATAAAGACAAACGAATTAAACATGAACAGGTGCTACAAGGAGGGGGAGGAAAAACAATCAGTGGCAGCTAATATGCCGGTGACGACGACCGCCGAGCGCCACCCGCCCGGGAAGGGGAAACACCCTCGGTCGGACTCGTGACAGCTGAGCACTTGTTGACTGCTTTTCCTTCACTCTGCGGTCCAACTTATTCCAAACCATCTCAATTGGGTTGAGGCTGGGTGATTGTGGAGGCCAGGTCATCTGATGCAGCACTCCATCACTCTCCTTCTTGATCAAATAGCCCTTACACAGCCTGGAGGTGTGTCTTGGGTCATTGTCCTGAGGAAAAACAAATGATAGTCCCACTAAACTCAAACCAGATGGGATGGTGTATCGCTGCAGAATGCTGTAGTAGCCATGCTGGTTAAGTGTGCCGTGAATTCTAAATAAAATCACTGACAGTGTCACGAGCAAAGCACCCCTACACCTCCTCCATGCTTCACGGTGGGAACCACACATGAGATCATCTGTTCACCTACAAAGACACTGTTGGAACCAAAAATCTTAAATTTGGACTGCAGACCAAAAGGACAGATTTCCACCAGTCTAATGTCTATTGCTTGGGTTTCTTGGCCCAAGAAAGTGTCTTCTTATTATTGGCATCCTTTAGTAGTGGTTTCTTTGCAGCAATTCAACCATGAAAGCCTGATTCAAACAGTCTCCTCTGGACAGTTGATGTTGAGATGCGTCTGTTACTTGAACTCTGTGAAGCATTTATTTGGGCTGCAATCTGAGGTGCAGTTGATTGCCAATTTCTGAGGCTGGTAAATCTAATGAACTTATCCTCTGCAGCAGAGGTAACTCTGGGTCTTCCTTTCCTGTGGCGGTCCTCATGAGAGCTAGTTTCATCATAGTGCTTGATGGTTTTTGCGACTGCACTTGAAGAAACTTTCAAAGTTCTTGAAATGTTCCGGATTGACTGACCTTCACGTCTTAAAGTAACGATGGACTGTTTTTTATCTTTTCTTATTTGAGCTGTTCTTGCCATAATATGGACTTGGTCTTTTACCAAATAGGGCTATCGTCTGTATACCACCCCTACCTTGTCAGAACACAACTAATTGGCTCAAACACATTAAGAAGGAAAGAAATTCCACAAATGAACTATAAACAAGTCACACTTGTTAATTGAAAAGACTACGTGTATGTATGAAGCTGATTTTAGAATCTTAAGTGTGCAAAGCTGTCATCAAGGCAAAGGTTGGCTACTTTGAAGAATCTCAAATATAAAACATATTTTGATTTTTTTTTTTTTTTTGGTTTTTTGGTTACTACATGATTCCATTTGAGTTTTTTCAAAGTTTGGATGTCTTCACTACTATTCTACAATGTAATGTAGAAAATAGTAAAATAAACACAAAACCTGCAATGAGTGTCCAAACTTTTGACTGGTACTGTACAGGAATTGTGATATACTACCACACTGTTAGGAACACAAGCATTTTGCTACCCCGGCAGTAACATATACTAAATATGTGTATGTGACCAAAAACATTTTATTTAATTTGATACATTAATATGTATCGTAGGCTAACCTATCTACAATGTTTATGAATCAGTGTATCACGTTTTCTCCCTCCCTGGCCTCTAGGTCATCAGGCTGCTGATTATCCCACACAAATCAACTGTAAATTTCGGTGTTCCTCAAGGTTCTGTTTTAGGACCACTATTGTTTTCACTATACATTTTACCTCTTGGGGATGTTATTCGAAAACATAATGTTAACTTTCACTGCTATGCGGATGACACACAGCTGTACATTTCAATGAAACATGGTGAAGCCCCAAAATTGCCCTCGCTAGTAGCATGTGTTTCAGACATAAGGAAGTGGATGGCTGCAAACTTTCTACTATTAAACTCGGACAAAACAGAGATGCTTGTTCTAGGTCCCAAGAAACAAAGAGATCTTCTGTTGAATCTGACAATTAATCTTAATGGTTGTACAGTTGTCTCAAATAAAACTGTGAAGGACCTCGGCGTTACTCTGGACCCTGATCTCTCTTTTGAAGAACATATCAAGACCATTTCGAGGACAGCTTTTTTCCATCTACGTAATATTGCAAAAATCAGAAACTTTCTGTCCAAAAATGATGCAGAAAAATTAATCCATGCTTTTGTCACTTCTAGGTTAGACTACTGCAATGCTCTACTAATGATGCAGAAAAATTAATCCATGCTTTTGTCACTTCTAGGTTAGACTACTGCAATGCTCTACTTTCCGGCTACCCGGATAAAGCACTAAATAAACTTCAGTTAGTGCTAAATACGGCTGCTAGAATCCTGACTAGAACCAAAAAAATTGATCATATTACTCCAGTGCTAGCCTCTCTACACTGGCTTCCTGTCAAAGCAAGGGCTGATTTCAAGGTTTTACTGCTAACCTACAAAGCATTACATGGACTTGCTCCTACCTATCTCTCTGATTTGGTCCTGCCGTACATACCTACACGTACGCTATGGTCACAAGACGCAGGCCTCCTAATTGTCCCTAGAATTTCTAAGCAAACAGCTGGAGGCAGGGCTTTCTCCTATAGAGCTCCATTTTTATGGAACGGTCTGCCTACCTATGTCAGAGACGCAAACTCGGTCTCAACCTTTAAGTCTTTACTGAAGACTCATCTCTTCAGTGGGTCATATGATTGAGTGTAGTCTGGCCCAGGAGTGGGAAGGTGAACGGAAAGGCTCTGGAGCAACGAACCGCCCTTGCTGTCTCTGCCTGGCCAGTTCCCCTCTTTCCACTGGGATTCTCTGCCTCTAACCCTATTACAGGGGCTGAGTCACTGGCTTACTGGGGCTCTCTCATGCCGTCCCTGCAGGGGGTGCGTCACCTGAGTGGGTTGATTCACTGTTGTGGTCATCCTGTCTGGGTTGCCCCCCCCCCTTGGGTTGTGCCGTGGCGGAGATCTTTGTGGGCTATACTCAGCCTTGTCTCAGGATGGTAAGTTGGTGGTTGAAGATATCCCTCTAGTGGTGTGCGGGCTGTGCTTTGGCAAAGTGGGTGGGGTTATATCCTTCCTGTTTGGCCCTGTCCGGGGGTGTCCTCGAATGGGGCCACAGTGTCTCCTGAACCTTCCTGTCTCAGCCTCCAGTATTTATGCTGCAGTAGTTTGTGTCGGGGCTAGGGTCAGTTTGTTATATCTGGAGTACTTCTCCTGTCCTATTCGGTGTCCTGTGTGAATCTAAGTGTGCGTTCTCTAATTCTCTCCTTCTTTCTTTCTCTCTCTCGGAGGACCTGAGCCCTAGGACCATGCCCCAGGACTACCTGACATGATGGCTCCTCGCTGTCCCCAGTCCACCTGGCCATGCTGCTGCTCCAGTTTCAACTGACCTGAGCCCTAGGACCATGCCCCAGGACTACCTGACATGATGACTCCTTGCTGTCCCCAGTCCACCTGGCCATGCTGCTGCTCCAGTTTCAACTGTTCTGCCTTACTATTATTTGACCATGCTGGTAATTTATGAACATTTGAACATCTTGGCCATGTTCTGTTATAATCTCCACCCGGCACAGCCAGAAGAGGACTGGCCACCCCACATATGCTCTCTCTAATTCTCTCTTTCTTTCTCTCTCTCTCTCTCTGAGGACCTGAGCCCAAGGACCGTGCCCCAGGACGACCTGACATGATGACTCCTTGCTGTCCCCAGTCCACCTGACTGTGCTGCTGCTCCAGTTTCAACTGTTCTGCCTTGTTATTATTCGACCATGCTGGTCATTTATGAACATTTGAACATCTTGGCCATGTTCTGTTATAATCTCCACCCGGCACAGCCAGAAGAGGACTGGCCACCCCACATAGCCTGGTTCCTCTCTAGGTTTCTTCCTAGGTTTTGGCCTTTCTAGGGAGTTTTTCCTAGCCACCGTGCTTCTACACCTGCATTGCTTGCTGTTTGGGGTTTTAGGCTGGGTTTTTGTACAGCACTTTGAGATATCAGCTGATGTACGAAGGGCTATATAAATAACATTTGAATTTGATTGACACCCGTCACCATCGTCCCGCACACCGGTGCCTGATGACATTCACCTGGACTCCATCACCTCCTTGATTACCTTCCCTATATCTGTCACTCCCCTTGGTTCTTTCCTCAGGTGTTGTTGACTCTGTTTGCATGTTGGTGCATTGTTTGTGTTCATTGTTTATTTTATTTATTAAAACACTCACTCCCTGAACTTGCTTCCCGACTCTCAGCGCACTTGTTACACAGTGTCTACTGAATGACAATTTGAGAACGATGTATAGCCTAAATGTATGAAGGACATTGTAGGTTGTAGGCCTTTAATGTTGTCGATTTATTTTTTAAATATTTTTTTTAATACAATAATGCTCTTTAGACTAGCAGGAAGCATTGTTGTCCTTCTAGGTATTTTTTTCAATGCACTTATGAGTCTTAACCTCCAGTCGGTTTTTCTCAGAAGGCTTCTAAACAACACATTAACAGAGGCAAAGCTGATTGAATTCACTATGGTAGTTGCCCTCGCCTTGGAGAGTCACGCTGACAACCATCATGTGATGGCCTGCAGTCCGTCAAGCAGAACCGAGGAGGCTGGTTTGCTACTGGGAGGGACCTGTAGGCTTTGTGCTCCGCGGATTGGTGGGCAGAAGCTTTCACAACTTCTCAATTATGTCAGTCGCCAAAACCCGCCTCTTTCCACCCAAAATAACATGGATGGAGATGCCTGTGGTATAAAAAGTATTGTAGGATAAACATTCCTTTCTCTTAAAACCGCACCGCAAACCCGGGGGAGCATTTATTGATGAGTTCATAGATGGCAGAGGAAGTGTTATTAGCAGAAGATGGGAAATATGTGGGGGTAAGTGTTGATTCTGTTTTAATAATTGGCTCATTGATTCCTCCAGATTTGATTATTTCATACAAAGACTGACTAGATTTACTTTCAGCACTTTTCTAACAGTTGTGCCTACTTGACAAGTATATCACTTTTTCCATTTTCATAAGGAATATGAGATACACTACACATTGGAGATCTAACTGGCTTTCAATATATTTTTGGCCCTTAAAAGCATGCTTGCCATTTCCCTTTTATGGCCATATATGGGAGGCTACAAATATGTCTTATATACAGTATGGCTTACTTTCAGATTTCTTTGAATGTATATTATGGCATGGCAACGTTGTTGGCCCATTGTAGTGGACTTCAAACCCTAGCCCAATACACATTACTGTGCATGTGTTGTTGTAGCCTACAGTGCATTCTGCTCCGTGGTTTAAACCTCTCTGCATTCATCTCTCAGCCACTGCTTTCAATTCTCTAAGGAATGCAGCTCATCTAGACCAGCTAAAGCATCCCAACATCTAAAGTGCTGCAGCTTGAGCTTATAAGTGGCAACCTTTTCAACGTTTTACTCAGAAAAGGATACCTTGTAACTGGGACTTTTAATGGAAACAAATGTGTTTTTAAGATCGTTAAAGCCTCTTATGAACTTCAATACAAGCCACTGAATCCAGACTTGTCAGAAGACTAGAGCGACCGATTGGATGTTACAATGTTGCATTGTCTCTTTTCGGCCATTTTCATGTGTGGTTGTCTGTTAGTCTCTCCTGCTGGCACTTTTAAGAAGATTGAATTAGGTTCCTAGGCTAGCCATGCTCCACTATGCTTTTTATTGTTCACCCTAACTTCTCTGCCTGTTTGTTTCATGTTGATCTCAAGATGGAGGAAGCCTCAGAACTACGTGAGTGGGAGGCCCCAAAGTGTTTGAGTAACCCTTACAGGCAGTTTAGACAGCTTTTGTTGTGGATTGATCTCCATATCTCATCTATGTTAATAATACATTTACATCAGGATGTTTTGAGTCTATGAACTCTATACGGAACTATTAAAATGGCCCTGGGTACCTTTGTTTACGTCTATTCATTCACCCAATAGAAATATTAGTACATCTTGAGCGTTTGTAGTCATGCTATAGGCTACTACTGTACACCTGCTGTGGAGTTGTAGCCTATCATATCCAGATCATTATTTTAGCTCTTGGCCTTATGTATTGTTGTTGTACTCTCCCTCAACCATTCACCCCCATACCTACAGTCCACTCAACCATTCACCCCCATACCTACAGTCCACTCGACCATTCACCCCCATACCTACAGTCCACTCGACCATTCACCCCCATACCTACAGTCCACTCGACCATTCACCCCCATACCTACAGTCCACTCAACCATTCACCCCCATACCTACTCTCCACTCGACCATTCACCCCCATACCTACAGTCCACTCAACCATTCACTCCCATACCTACTCTCCACTCGACCATTCACCCCCATACCTACTCTCCACTCGACCATTCACCCCCATACCTACAGTCCACTCAACCATTCACCCCCATACCTACTCTCCACTCGACCATTCACCCCCATACCTACTCTCCACTCGACCATTCACCCCCATACCTACAGTCCACTCAACCATTCACCCCCATACCTACTCTCCACTCAACCATTCACCCCCATACCTACAGTCCACTCAACCATTCACCCCCATACCTACTCTCCACTCGACCATTCACCCCCATACCTACAGTCCACTCAACCATTCACCCCCATACCTACTCTCCACTCGACCATTCACCCCCATACCTACAGTCCACTCAACCATTCACCCCCATACCTACTCTCCACTCGACCATTCACCCCCATACCTACAGTCCACTCAACCATTCACCCCCATACCTACAGTCCACTCAACCATTCACCCCCATACCTACTCTCCACTCAACCATTCACCCCCATACCTACTCTCCACTCAACCATTCACCCCCATACCTACTCTCCACTCAACCATTCACCCCCATACCTACAGTCCACTCAACCATTCACCCCCATACCTACAGTCCACTCAACCATTCACCCCCATACCTACTCTCCACTCAACCATTCACCCCCATACCTACAGTCCACTCAACCATTCACCCCCATACCTACTCTCCACTCAACCATTCACCCCCATACCTACAGTCCACTCAACCATTCACCCCCATACCTACAGTCCACTCGACCATTCACCCCCATACCTACTCTCCACTCAACCATTCACCCCCATACCTACAGTCCACTCGACCATTCACCCCCATACATACTCTCCACAGCTGACTCTCCCAAAAGCAATATGGCAGCTTCTGTTGCTTCCTGCTGTACTCCTGATGAGGTTTGGTTCAGTTTGGTTATTAGGGTGTAGTTAAATCCTCTCTCAGCTACTGACCCTGTGTACTGGGGGTGTCAGTTAAACTGGCTGTGCTGGAGTTCAGCATCTGGACAGGGGAATAAGTTCAGGCAGGGCTCCTGACGACTACACCACCACTAGGAATACAATAACGCAGTACTTCTACTTAGCCTAGTATGTCTCAGTATATGCAGAGCCGTCATGCCCATAGGGGCACATGCCCCCTCAGAATATTTTTAGTATTTTTAGTTTTAATTTTGTGTTGTTTCTCTGTAATACTACTAGCCACCTAGATATGTTATGAAGTTTGCTTTAGCTAGCCCAGCTACAGTAGGTTCCCAGTCTCCCAACCTTATGGCTAGCTATCAAGAAGCCATTGCAAGCCATCAATCAAGTTTGTGTAGTTATCTTGTATGCTGACACAACGATTCTGGTAGTTATTGGTCGTAGTAGCCTACTCTGATTCTGTCCCACTCTGAGTAATAGAATAGAGTTTGGCCTTGTAAAATGGATTTTCTGTCAACTTTACATTTTAGATGACATTTTTCAAATTGAACTGTCAAGTTTGTCCCTAACCAATTCTAGATGTTTATAGTTTTTACAACTATCTGTAGTGTGATTTAAAAAACAAACATTTCCTCAAGCCTTTTCTTGCTACACCAGGTTGGGGAAAAACCAACACCTGAAACCGTGTACAGTCATTCTGTGTTTGGCAGGTGGTAGCTGAGTAGCTTCCAACTGATTCGAGGGTTGGACCAGTTCCAGCAGGCTGACTAACCAGGGCTATATTCATTCAGGCACGCAACAGATGAATAATAAAAACGTTTTGCAACCGAAAAAGAGAAACAAGTATTCTTATTGGACAAGTCCAGGTTGTCCCTCTCTTTTTCAATCTATTATCTTCTGTTTCGTGCCTAATGAACATGACACAGGTCTGGCCAAGGTCCAGTACAGTACAGCTCTCCTTGTCCCAGACAGTATCCAACCCATACCCTATTTATGATGTATTAAATGCTTGTACATGCAAAATCATGCACTAATCTCATAATTCCATACTAATCCAGCTACCGATAGAATAATTGAAATGAACCATTTTGGACTCTGACACCCTTATACACTATGCTGTCATTGTATAGTGGCACTAATCTCGGCACCCAAATCTTGCATGCCAGCCAGCTACTCGATTTGTCACAAGTCTGTCACAAGGCTATAGCAACACATTTTGTGGCAGCGGTTGTGTTTGTTAAAGTAGCCTAGTAAAAGTTGTATACTTAATAATTGCTTGCGTTGCAGAAATGTTTATCCAGAGCTGATCTATGAAGTGTAACCTACAGTTTAATGCTCATAATATCAATAATACTATACTGTAAGTGTTGTAGTGAAGCTACATTCAGGTCAGCTTCCCTATGAAAACTGGTTCTGTACAGTACATCACAGAAAGCTGTTATGTTGACAGGTTGATTTTAAATCATCGTTAAGCATAATGAACTATGGTTATGTATGTTTTCCATTGAAATGCCCAATGACCTGTTTCGTAGTATTTATTGTCACAGTTTGTACTGTTCTCTCCAACACTTAGGCCTACACCACACGACTCTATTAATGAAACGATCATAGATATATTGGTCAGAAATTGTGCTATCTAGAACCTAAAATGCTTATTCTGCTGTCCCCATTGGAGATCCCTTTGAAGAACCCCTTTTGGTTCGAGGTAGAACCCTTTTGGGCTCCATGTAGGACCCTTTCCACAGAGGGGTCTACATGGAATCCAAAAGGGTTCTACCTGGAACCAAAAAGGGTTATCCTATTGGGACAGCCAAATAATCCTTTTGGATCCCTTTTTTCTAAGAGTGTATTTAGGACCCTGAGTTTTACCTGATAACCTGTAACTAGGGCTCAGTTTTACCTGAACCTGTAATCAGGGCTAGGTTTTACCTGATAATCTGCAACTAAGGCCAGTTTTACCTGATAACCTGTAACCAGGGCCTATGGGTTTTCCTGGTCAGTATATGTGCTCAGAAAAAAACCCTGGGCCCTGGTCATATTGTATGATACAATTATCCAAATGTTATCAGATGTCTTGAATGTTTCTCATCAGGTTTTGCAGTGTTCCTACTTCCTACAGGTGTAGGATCTTAATTTGACCAGTTTCTCACAGCATGAAAATAATGCTGGAGCAACAGGATGATCAAATGAAGACCCTACACCTGTACAGCATCTCCTAATGTTGTGTCATCTTTTCCTTCCTCTAGTCTCTCACCAAGTCGCTGCTGGCCGTGGCTTTCCTGGCCTCGTTCGGTAGCTCCATGCTCTATGGCTACAACCTGGCCGTCGTCAACTCTCCTGCAGAGGTAGGAGGCACCACAGTAACATCTATATGCAGTAAGACACTACATGCCTACGTGCACTGAAATGGTTGTGGACAGGGACATATACAATTTCAGCCAACAGGAATAGGCCTATTATGAATATACAGACTCTATGACCGGACCTATACTTTTTATAAGTACATATGTACTGCAGTTAGTGGAATATAACATAGGAGCTACACAAACTAAGACACCATATGTATTGTATAGGATTACCACCATGAGTATTCTGTTCACTCTCCTCGCATCTAGAGTCATGGGAGTAGTGTGAAATTGCTGATCTAGGGTCATTTTTGCATTTCCCCCACTATTGGTTAACGTTTACATTAGGGGAGGGGAAGCTGATCCTACGTCTGTACCCAGGGGGGAAACTTCACCCGTGAGCCGTTCCATGAGTCTTGTCCCCTGATATCCTGGTTGTGGTAGATTTGTGTTGACCCGGATGGTTGAACCGGTTCAGTGTGAACTGTGTCAATTCAGTCAGCCTCACATTAGACCGTGTTATTTCCACAATGGGGAACGGTTGACGTTGTAAGGCCTGCTCCTGCAGAGCGTTTCCATCTTAGACCTGGATAGGGATCTTATAAGCTAAATCTACGGGAGACAAAATGGTGTGATAAAAACATAACACACAATGGCGTACACTTCCATAGACAATATAGTCACACATTTCCACAGCGACTATTGGTGCCTGAAGTTGAATCAGCCCAGTGTCTCTGGGTTAGAGATGATGAGTATGCCGGGTCTCTTGTCTAACTCCCATTAGACAGCTCTTCAAGCGCTATGCTGTCAAAATGCGTTCGTTACCAAATATGGTGTTTCGCTGAGCAACTATTTTAATGTACTCCTGTTACGGAGTACTCCTGTCCTTGCTTCAAATTCCCCAGTGGACATACAGTATAATTAGAACTCCAAAACACAACCTAGTCTTCACATCTGGAAAACAAGCCGAAGAACTGCCTGACACTTCACCAACAAATCAGTGGCAATCTTTTGGCATTAATGTGGAAGTCACGTGGGGAATCAGGACCATCAATGACCCTCCTTCCTGCCAAATGGGTTGTCACGAGACTGCATTGTCTATTCACAGACCTGGGTACAAATCCGATTTTTATATCTTTCAAATACTTTGCCCGCTTGTTTTAGTCCACCCTGATTGTCGGATGAGTGAGTTTAGCACTTTTGTAACTATCCTATTGGTTACATTGTGCCAGGCAAGCTCAATCAAGCCCACCTTACGTGTTTGAAATGATTTCCAATAGTATTTGAACCCATGTCTGTCTCTTCCACTGAGAGAGTTGTATTTTGCTGCTCTGTTTCAGCTAAGGCTAGAGAGAGGCAGAGAGAACATGAATGAATTACATCATAGTACCACCACGCTGATTCAGAGACAATAACGTCATTAGAGAAGGAGAGAGGCCAGTATTAGAAAAAGAGGGCAGGAAAGGAGGTGCATAGCCAGGCGTACAGTGCATTCGGAAAGTATTCAGACCCCTTGGCTTTTTCCACATTTTGTTACATTTACATTTAAGTCATTTACAGCCTTGTTCTAAAATGGATTAAATAAATACAAATTCTCATCAATCTACACACAATACCCAAATCATAAAGCAAACAGTTTTTTAGAAATGTATTTTTTTTTTTAAACACACAGGAATACATTATTTACTTACATAAGTATTCAGACCCTTTACTCATTACTTTGTTGAAGCACCTTTGGCAGCGATTACACCCTCGAGTCTTTTGTGGTGCTGTATCATAACAAAATGTGGAAAAAGTGAAGGGGTCTGAATACTTTCCGAATGCACTGTATGTGCCTGCACTGAAATTGAGTGGAAATAGATTTTCCTTCATAATCTCTCTTAAAAGGGAACGAAAACACTACAGACAAATGTAACGATGCCAAAAGACACACATGTAAATAGTTAGAAAATAAAAGCCTGGGTATTGTCTGTTGATCCCATCACTTCTAGACTCTATTTTCTTGATATGACTTCCTTATCTACATTCTTCCCTTTCTCCTTCTCCTCGCCTTCCTCAGTACATAGAAGCTGTTTTTCAGTCTATCGCAAGACCATCAGACTGCTAAACAGCAATCACTAACTCAGAGAGGCTGCTGCCTACATTTAGTAAATGGATCACTAGTCACTTTAAACAATGTCACTCTAAATAATGCCACTTTAATAATGTTTACATATCTTACATTACTTACAGCACATGCATATACTGTATTTGATAACCATCTATTGCACCTTGCCTATGCCGTTCGGACATCGCTCATCCATATACTTATATGTACATATTCTCATTCACTCCTTTAGATTTGTGTGTATTAGGTAGTTGTTGGGGAATTGTTAGATGACTTGTTAGATATTACTGCACTGTCGGAACAAGAAGCCACAAGCTCGCCTCGCTACACTCTCATTAACATCTGCTAACCATGTGTATGTGTAAAATTTGATTTGATAAAGCAGCTTTACAACCAGACAATGGTGTCTGCTTCTAGCAATTTCTTCTGACTTGACATGGTATCTATGGTATGTTTGACTCTTCCTCCCTCTCTTCCTCCTCTCCCAGTACATCAAGGCATTCTATAACCAGACGATGGTAGCAAGGAACGGGACGGGTCTGGACGACAAGACTCTTACGTTGTTCTACTCTGTCACCGTGTCTGTGTTTGCCATCGGGGGCATGGTGGGCAGCCTCACGGTGGGCATACTAGTCACCAGATTTGGAAGGTAAGACAGCCCCAAGTCTTAGACTTGCCCCTCCAGCCATAATTGACATACGCTACTGACATAACGTCATTGACATCATAAAAAGCATGAGCTGGCGCACACCCAGAGAAAATGATTTAGTGTAGAGGTTCTGACTAACAGAGAATAAACTATAAAACTGTAAGCTATGAAAATAGAGTTGAACAGTCCATATGTATAACATCCCAGTCATTTATTTGGTTAAAGAAAACACCAATGTTGCGGCATCACTTTGCCTTCTTCAGGGTAATGTCATGAATTCTTGAACCAGGTTATGTAGACAAACAGTGCAATTGCATGGTCACAATGTTGAGGATAGCTTACGCAATATTTCCCTTGCTCAGGATTACAGTCAAAACCTCTCACATTCATCTTCTTCCATACTGGGTATGTGGATTTATGTAGCCCTCTCTCTCTCTTTGTGTGGGCTAAGACCTGTTTCCATGAACTACACGGGGACCTGCACAGATATCTTCCATAATGGCTCATAGTCCTAGACTGCCACGGGGTCAGAGACCCTATTTGGTCTACATAGAAATCAACTGAGACATCCTTCCCGATCTCCACTGATCCACCGATCTCTTATGCTTGGTTAATACCAAATCCTCATCGTCTAAACTATGGGTCAAGTTACCACCTTCTGCATTCTCGGATGTGTCATGGTGTATTGGGAATATGGCTCCCACAATACGACAGCTCAGACCAATCAGCACTCCTGTAAAGCCCAAACCTTTCCCGGAGAACATATCATCAGCTTGAGGCCATTCCATACTTTCACTTCTATGAACGCACACAGGGAGGATAGGGCGGGGTCAGGGAATCTTCGTTAGAGAGGTAACCCCCGAACCCTATTGGTATTCGGTTCTTCTCCTAACTCTGTGATTGTTCGAAAGTGTCAGTGTGTCTTACCCTCTTGCAATGTGTGATATTAACCCAGGTAGCTCTTTCAGCTATTCTCACTGCGAAGGCTGTCACCAGGAGTACTTGGTATGGCCCCTCCCACCGTGGCTGCTTCCAGTCTTCTATGTCTACTTGTTCTGGTCCCTAACTCTGGCCTTCTATTTCTATTCTATTTGTGATAACTGTCATTCATTATTTTAAAAAATAGATCCTAGTAAACTAACTCTAGGGATAATATCTTGACCTAATATTTCAGTTACCATAATCGTGTCTGCCAAGTAAGTTGGGAACGCTATAAAAACAGTTTCTTTTTATTCATTTATCATCCAATAGGCCACAAAGTGTCCAAGCCTATCCCCCCTTTGATACATGGCTCTGTCCATGTATCAATATTGCCACATATCTAAACAATGACTTAGGTAAGATTAGTAAATTATCCTTATGTCTTGTAGGAGCACCCCTTTCATTCTCTACATGTCCAATTCTCCCTGGGGCCTTCTGTCATGGCTATCCTTGAACAATTCTCTGTCAAGTGTCTTATCTACTTTAAGAGTTATCTGTGCTGCTTCGTACGGTCTTAAATGTCTATGTGCTTGTCTATGTAAACAGTAACCTTTCTCTCCTTTCTTATTTCACAGGCACTAGTCAATGCTACTATTTCTGCCTATTGTTCCGAATAATTTCTAGGCAAGGGTTCAGTGTCAGGCCCCATTTGTCTCCACCACACAACTGTGATTAATGTGCACTGTCCCTTTAAAATGAAATGAACTCAACCTGCAATCCCCTTTACCGACCTGACATGGTTCCACGAAATGCAAACAGATTATAATGTTAGAATACTTGCACTTTCTGTTCCAATTCACTGGTGTTACCTAAACTATCAAACCAAGAATCAATAACCAGAAACTATCCCATAATCTTTACGATTCAACTATTCAGACCTCCCTCCTGTCTCGCTACCACTATCCTCTGCCCCTGAATCTAGTCACGCCTCTGCTTCCTCCTCTGACTCAGGCTGTGGGCGCCTGCTTCTTTTGTCCCTTCTATCTTTCTTATTACGACAGTCACTGTGATTGTGTCCTACTTTCTTGCAGTGCCTGCATTGTGACTCACAATCCCGAGCAAAGTGAGCCGACTTGTTACAAGTAAAACATCTTTCATGATCTCTATCTCTGTCCTTATCTCCTCTTCTGTTAGCCTTCCATCCCTTTCTGTCAGAGCCCTTACTGGCTATCTCACCCCGAGTGGCCATCAAGTATTCTGCCCCTTTCTAGCTGTGTCTGAATCCTGGCTTAGGAAGACCACCAAAAATTCTGACATTTTAATTCCAAATTACAACATTTTCAGACAAGTTAGAACTGCCAAAGGGGGCGGTGTTGCAATCTACTGCAAAGATAGCCTGCAGAGTTCTGTCCTACTATCCAGGTCTGTACCCAAACAATTTGAACTTCTACTTTTAAAAATCCACCTCTCTAAAAACAAGTCTCTCACCGTTGCCGCCTGCTATAGACCACCCTCTGCCCCCAGCTGTGCTCTGGACACCATGTGTGAACTGATTGCCCCCCATCTATCTTCAGAGCTCGTGCTGCTAGGCGACCTAAACTGGAACATGCTTAACACCCCAGCCATCCTACAATCTAAACTTGATGCCCTCAATCTGGGGCGGCAGGGTAGCCTAGTGGTTAGAGCGTTGGACTAGTAACCGAAAGGTTGCAAGTTCAAATCCCCGAGCTGACAAGGTACAAATCTGTCGTTCTGCCCCTGAACAGGCAGTTAACCCACTGTTCCTAGGCCGTCATTGAAAATAAGAATTTGTTCTTAACTGACTTGCCTAGTAAAATAAAGGTAAAATAAAATAAAAATAAATAAAAATCTCACTCAAATTATCAATGAACCTACCAGGTACCCCCCCAAAGCCTTAAACACGGGCACCCTCATAGATATCATCCTAACCAACTTACCCTCTAAATACACCTCTGCTGTCTTCAACCAAGATCTCAGCGATCACTGCATCATTGCCTGCATCCGGAATGGGTCAGCGGTCAAACGACCTCCACTCATCACTGTAAAACGCTCCCTGAAACACTTCAGCGAGCAGGCCTTTCTAATCGACCTGGCCGGGGTATCCTGGAAGGATATTGATCTCATCCCGTCAGTAGAGGATGCCTGGATATTTTTTTTAAATGCCTTCCTAACCATCTTAAATAAACATGCCCCATTCAAGAAATTTTGAACCAGGAACATATTGGTTGGTTCTCCCCAGACCTGACTGCCCTTAACCAACACAAAAACATCCTATGGCGTTCTGCATTAGCATCGAACAGCCCCCGTGATATGCAGCTGTTCAGGGAAGCTAGAAACCGTTATACACAGGCAGTTAGAAAAGCCAAGGCTAGCTTTTTCAAGCAGAAATTTGCTTCCTGCAACACTAACTCAAAAAGTTCTGGGACACTGTAAAGTCCATGGAGAATAAGAACACCTCCTCCCAGCTGCCCACTGCACTGAAGATAGGAAACACTGTCACCACTGATAAATCCACCATAATTGAGAAATTCAATAAGCATTTTTCTACGGCTGGCCATGCTTTCCACCTGGCTACTCCTACCCCGGTCAACAGCACTGCACCCCCAACAGCAACTCGCCCAAGCCTTCCCCATTTCTCCTTCTCCCAAATCCATTCAGCTGATGTTCTGAAAGAGCTGAAAAATCTGGACCCCTACAAATCAGCCGGGCGAGACAATCTGGACCCTTTCTTTCTAAAATTATCTGCCGAAATTGTTGCCACCCCTATTACTAGCCTGTTCAACCTCTCTTTCGTGTCGTCTGAGATTCCCAAAGATTGGAAAGCAGCTGCGGTCATCCCCCTCTTCAAAGGGGGGGACACTCTTGACCCAAACTGCTACAGACCTATATCTATCCTACCATGCCTTTCTAAGGTCTTCGAAAGCCAAGTCAACAAACAGATTACCGACCATTTCGAATATACCTTCTCTGCTATGCAATCTGGTTTCAGAGCTGGTCATGGGTGCACCTCAGCCACGCTCAAGGTCCTAAACGATATCTTAACCGCCATCGATAAGAAACATTACTGTGCAGCCGTATTCATTGATCTGGCCAAGGCTTTCGACTCTGTCAACCACCACATCCTCATCGGCAGACTCGACAGCCTTGGTTTCTCAAATGATTGCCTCGCCTGGTTCACCAACTACTTCTCTGATAGAGTTCAGTGTGTCAAATCAGAGGGTCTGCTGTCCGGACCTCTGGCAGTCTCTATGGGGTGCCACAGGGTTCAATTCTTGGACCGACTCTCTTCTCTGTATACATCAATGAGGTCGCTCTTGCTGCTGGTGAGTCCCTGATCCACCTCTACGCAGACGACACCATTCTATATACTTCCGGCCCTTCTTTGGACACTGTGTTAACAACCCTCCAGGCAAGCTTCAATGCCATACAACTCTCCTTCCGTGGCCTCCAATTGCTCTTAAATACAAGTAAAACTACATGCATGCTCTTCAACCGATCGCTACCTGAACCTACCCGCCTGTCCAACATCACTACTCTGGACGGCTCTGACTTAGAATACGTGGACAACTACAAATACTTAGGTGTCTGGTTAGACTGTAAACTCTCCTTTCAGACCCATATCAAACATCTCCAATCCAAAGTTAAATCTAGAATTGGCTTCCTATTTCGCAACAAAGCATCCTTCACTCATGCTGCCAAACATACCCTTGTAAAACTGACCATCCTACCAATCCTCGACTTTGGCGATGTCATTTACAAAATAGCCTCCAATACCCTACTCAACAAATTGGATGCAGTCTATCACAGTGCAATCCGTTTTGTCACCAAAGCCCCATATACTACCCACCATTGCGACCTGTACACTCTCGTTGGCTGGCCCTCGCTTCATACTCGTAGCCAAACCCACTGGCTCCATGTCATCTACAAGACCCTGCTAGGTAAAGTCCCCCCTTACCTCAGCTCGCTGGTCACCATAGCATCTCCCACCTGTAGCACACGCTCCAGAAGGTATATCTCTCTAGTCATCCCCAAAACCAATTCTTTCTTTGGCTGCCTCTCCTTCCAGTTCTCTGCTGCCAATGACTGGAACGAACTACAAAAATCTCTGAAACTGGAAACACTTATCTCCCTCACTAGCTTTAAGCACCAACTGTCAGAGCATCTTACAGATTACTGCACCTGTACATAGCCCACCTATAATTTAGCCCAAACAACTACCTATTTCCCAACTGTATTTAATTTATTTATTTATTTTGCTCCTTTGCACCCCATTATTTTTATTTCTACTTTGCACATTCTTCCATTGCAAAACTACCATTCCAGTGTTTTACTTGCTATATTGTATTTACTTTGCCACCATGGCCTTTTTTGCCTTTACCTCCCTTCTCACCTAATTTGCTCACATTGTATATAGACTTGTTTATACTGTATTATTGACTGTATGTTTGTTTTACTCCATGTGTAACTCTGTGTCGTTGTATCTGTCGAACTGCTTTGCTTTATCTTGGCCAGGTCGCAATTGTAAATGAGAACTTGTTCTCAACTTGCCTACCTGGTTAAATAAAGGTGGAAAAAAAAAAGAAAAAAAAAAAAATCTATAGAGGTGTCGATCGCACATTAGGTCTCACCCGTATTACACCCTATTAGCTATTTTCCAGGGGTCCCTAGTCAGCAGCCTATTTGTCTATTGATGCTTGTTCTTTTGAACGTTAATATCTCGTATCTCCCTCCGCTATATTAGGCTTCCCTTCTTCGTTGGATAATCAGACCTAGATGTGCGTAGATTTGACTCTCACCTTTCTGCTAATATGCTCCAGATCAATTTCTGTTAGATCTTAGTTTGTTAGACCGGCTAATGTATCTTAACCAATTTAGCGGTTAGGTCTCAACATTAGATAGTTTATTGGTAGTGGCCACAGATACTCTGGGTCATTACGGACCCCCTTCTCCTGCTGCCTAGGTGGCTCTACACCCAATTCCTATTTTCCAATTGCCTAGAATACTACCTATATCAGGGTTCTTGACACAAAATTCAAAACATAGGTCACCATGTAAGAATTCTCTGTCGGATTTTTAAAATCAACACCTAAACTTTACAAAAACAATCAAATATATTTCTGAATGTAGCCCGATCGTCAATTCCCCATAATTCATGAATAAAGATTTACTGACCTTCTCATAGACTGGGAAAAGCAATGTAGGTTAGATTCCGTCACCATTTCTGCCGACCTTAGATATATACCGGCCTGTTATAGAACCCCAATGTCAAGGGACAGGTCTTTAATTTATGGGTCAATGACGGTTTTCGGTGTAGTACCTTCGGAAGGCAGGGACATATATTGTAATCCGGCTCTCAAGGACCAATTGTTAAGAGAATTATGTTCTCCATGTTCATAAACCAATTCAATCAAACTACTCAGTCTGCTAGATCAGGATTTGTAAGATACTGATTGAAATGAAGCAAAATAGTTATTCACAGGAACGTTCTGGTCTGTTGTACAAAACAATTCATTTTATCCTGGCTTCTCACGCACACACATTCGCACAAACATACGGGCACACATTCACACTAATGTTAGCACACAATGTCCTGCTACCCAGCCGACAAAGATTAGGGGATTCCGTGAGACTTACTCCCCATCCTCCCTCAAGATGGGGAGACCGAGACCCTGGGAAGTACTCTCAGTGGCGCCAGCCACGGTCGGCACCGATTCTTGCTCAGACAGTCGGTTTTTAAGATACTATTATAGACATATGGTACAGACTAGACATATGTACAAATTATGGTTATACATGATTCTAACCAATTTCATACAATTATATGGCTTCAGGGTAGATATGGCTTCAGGGTGGAATATTCTAGTCATTCATATAAATTCCATCAAAACAAAGGTCCTTCCACCAAGTATTTTCTCAGGGGGATGGAGACTTATCAATTTATGATATTTAATATTTTCCTAATTTGGAAAATGTTCTATAACTTTCTGACTTTTAAAATGTGGAGTAAGTTGTTTAGATGTGTATGGAAGAAAAAATAATTGAATCCCTTTTTAGATGTAATTTTAAGGCAGCAAAATGTGGGAAAAGTTCAAGGTGTGCATCTTTGCTGCATCAAAGAAAATGCCAAGGGGTTTGAGATCCTCCACTGAGAACTGGATTTTGATTAAGAGTTTTGCGAAAATGGGGAAAGGAAAAGAGGAGTCAAAGGAAAACTGGTCAAACATCTAAAACCATTGATTTACTCTGTAGAAAATGATATATGTTGGAAATCATTCAGACATTTATGCATCATACTTAGGCTACATCTCTTCGCGTTACGGAAGTCTTACATTCAAATCGGGTGTTTGAGGATATTGGACTTCCAGTATGTTGAAGCCAATGGTTTGTTTAAGGTTTGTAGAAGGTTTCTCAGGCTGATTGTTCTGCTGTCTACAGGAAAGGCACCCTGGTGAGAATCACATGTCTGGTGTTTATAGGTGGAGCCTTCTTGGGCTTCAGCAGGACCTTGGGCTCTCCAGAGATGATCATTGTTGGACGCTTCATCACAGGGGTACACTCAGGTAATCCAGTTACAGAGAATAATACCATGTCCTACCATCCTTAACATGTCGAGTAAGGATTACGAAACACTATTTGAGGGGGTAAATAAGGCATTCATAACACATACTGTACGTAACTTGACACCTGACACGCTTGGTTTCTGCTGAAGTAAAGGGCTTTAAATAAACACATTTGATGTATGCATTTCTGTGTTGTGTTTTACTTATCTGAATGAATCAGGTCTTCTTTCTGTTGCTCTACAACACATTATCAGCTCTTATCAGCAACAATGCTAGCTGTAAGGTTAACTGCTAATGCTGAATCTGATCTGTGTAATGTCCATATCCCCCTCCCTCCAGGTATCTCTCTGAGTGTGTTACCTATGTACCTGGGGGTGATAGCACAGAAGAACCTCTATGACCTCTCACCTCTGTTCCTTTCCCACCAGGTATCTCTCTGAGTGTGGTGCCAATGTATCTTGGGGAGATAGCACCTAAGAACCTGCGAGGCTTCCTGGGCCTCGTGCCTAGCATCTTTATCTGTCTAGGAGTCTTCATCGCTCAGATCCTGGGGCTACATGAACTACTGGGAAAGGTGCAGTAAAATCTTATCCTTAATATCTTAGTTCATAGTTAAGCTTCTTTGTTAGTCTTTTCTTTGGCGTAAATAGATAAAGAACTTTTGGTGAGGTAAAGACAAATGAAACGTAACCTCTTAAACTCTTGACGCCCTCCGGTGGCATTTTCTAAACCCCGCATAATATTGTACACTACGTTCATAAAGTGTATTTCGGTTTCCAAACTATAAGTCCTACAAACACATGCTTGGTACTGTTACAAAGGTAAGAAGTGTGGGATTCTGATAAAGGTGAATAATGTGACTAAAACAGAGCCTGAGATGCAGCAGGCCTAAAAGCCTTGAAATGCACAGATTGTTGTTGTTTAGTTCTTCACGGAGGGGGGGAAGGGGAATAAGACCTTTTTAAAGCCTAGGTTTGAAATAAAATATGTCACCAATTACTATTCCCCCCAAAACATGTATATATTTTAAGTAATGGTGGCACTCTAACACTCTCACACATGTCCATAGGAAAACAGCCATTTTAAAAGCATAAGGCTTGTGCAAAGTTCCATGCCTTCATTTTTCGTATTACAAGAATTATATGCATAGGAAGAGAAAGATGAGGTCTCTACCGATCCATTGATGTAAACATATCCGCTGTCTGATTCCTAGTTCGTCCACTAGATACGAGAACACATGACGTCTCATGGCCACATGAAACCAGTTGCGTCTGGTTAGGGTAGCGAGTCACTGTTCCAAAATGGCTGAATGGATTTTAAAATCTGACATAAAAAATAAGACGCAAACAAGTGAAGAAACTTCTGACTTATTATCCCATTCACTTGGCCTATTGTAAATGAGTGAGAGTTAAAGGATGCATGTGGAGGATGCATACAAGGTCATGTGGACGGAGAAAGAAATGAATTGCTTTACATTGACCATCAGGGTGTACCCTTTCCATGCATACTAAATGTTCACACTTGACCTACATTGCATACTCTATGAATATATCCATGATATATGGCCTTTATGGTGGGGCGGTGGTGGGGGAGAGATTCTTATGACATTGCCAGCAGTAATATTTTAATTCCATTTCCAAAAAGGCAATGTCTATGTCTATCAAATGATATGTCACTCTATTTTCTGACCTATTTATTCATAAATAAATGTGGGGGGGGGGGGTACCCCCCCCCAAACTTTCCGGGCCCTGTGCCGGGCCCAAATCAACCGCTCAGAGTTTGACAGAATAAACTCACCCTGTGACTTGCTGGTAAAGCCTAAACATTGGAGGTATATTAAAAGTACATTGCAATGAGAGAAGAGTATGTGACATTCATTTTATTTCAGACCTTTCTTTGCAGAAATGCTATCCTCCTCTCAAGGCGGAAGTGTGTCCCAGTTCTACAGTAATCAGATCAGTCAGTAGTATCGACCCACGTGGTAGACTCATCTTTTACGATCATCTCCATTCAGCACACTAGTTGGCTGCTTTTTATACCAGAGAGTTTCTACCTTCTTTCAAACTTTGTCATATAATTGTTTTAATGATATCAAACTCATATTGACCTCTTGCTGACCCTATATCCTTTGGCCTCTAACCCCTCAACAGGAAGAACACTGGCCCCTCTTCCTGTCTCTGGTGGTGATCCCCACAATGTTCCAGCTGATGCTGTTGCCATGGTTTCCAGAGAGCCCGCGGTACCTGCTCATAGAGAAGAGGAATGTCCACGCCACCATCACAGGTGAGGAGGCTCCGTCCATTAGGAGGATATAGTTGATAGTTCTTTATTTATTTTCTTGACATATAGAGTAGACTGTAAAAGACCTTAAAGACCTGAATTGCTATTGTAAGGAGTATTATTTTGGGGGGGAAAGCTGTGACCACAGACCAATACAACAAAGACTTGTATTTCAATATAGTCCATACGGTATACAACCTTAGCTGTGCTGTACTCACCAGTCTAGTAAAGTGAAATTCTCTCCCCAGCTCTGAAGTGGTACCGGTCCAAAGTGAACATCCAGGCAGAGATCGAGGAGATGCAGGAGGAGCAGCGGTCCATGTCCTCGGTCCAGACCGTGTCGGTCATCGGTCTGCTGAAGGACCGGAGCGTCCGCTGGCAGGTCATCACTATAGTGGTGGTCAATATCGGCATGCAGCTGTCCGGTATCGACGCGGTGGGTGTGTGTGTGTGTGTGTCTCTCTGTGTGTGTGTGTGTGTGTGTGTCCATACATGCAGGAGAGTGTGTGTCCCTGTGTGTGTGGATACACTATATGCCCCTATCACCACCACCACTATATATTAGAGCCTCACTTAACTTAGAACCACTGGTGCTGAGTGACAAAGCAGGGGCACGCCTCATTACTGTACAATACACCCTACACACACACACACACACACACACACACACACACACACTGGTCCTCATTACTGTACAATACACCCTAGACACACACACTGGTCCTCATTACTATACAATACACCCTAGACACACACACAGGTCCTCATTACTGTACAATACACACTAGACACACACACACACTGGTCCTCATTACTGTACAATACACCCTAGACACACACACACACACACACAGGTCCTCATTACTGTACAATACACCCTAGACACACACACACTGGTCTTCATTACTGTACAATACAATACACCCTAGACACACACACAGGTCCTCATTACTGTACAATACACACACACACACACACACACACACACACACACACACACACACACACACACACACACACACACACACACACACACACACACACAGGTCACACACACACACACACACAGGTCTTCATTACTGTACAATACACCCTACACACACACACACACACACACACACACACATACAAAAACACAGGTCCTCATTACTGTACAATACACCCTAGACACACACACACAGGTCCTCATTATTGTAAAATACACCCTAGACACACACACACTGGTCCTCATTACTGTACAATACACCTTAGACACACACAGGTCCTCATTACTGTACAATACACCCTAGACACACACACACACAGGTCCTCATTACTGTACAATACACCCTAGACACACACACACACACACACACACACACACACACACACACACACACACACACACACACACACACACACACACACTGGTCCTCATTACTGTACAATACACCCTAAACACACACACAGGTCCTCATTACTGTACAATACACCCTAGACACACACACACACACTGGTCCTCATTACTGTACAATACACCCTAGACACACACACACACACACACTGGTCCTCATTACTGTACAATACACCCTAGACACACACACACACACACTGGTCCTCATTACTGTACAATACACCCTAGACACACACACACACACACTGGTCCTCATTACTGTACAATACACCCTAGACACACACACACACACACACACTGGTCCTCATTACTGTACAATACACCCTAGACACACACACACACACTGGTCCTCATTACTGTACAATACACCCTAGACACACACACACACACTGGTCCTCATTACTGTACAATACACCCTAGACACACACACACACACACTGGTCCTCATTACTGTACAATACACCCTAGACACACACACACACACTGGTCCTCATTACTGTACAATACACCCTAGACACACACACACACACACACACTGGTCCTCATTACTGTACAATACACCCTACACACACACACACTGGTCCTCATTACTGTACAATACACCCTAGACACACACACACACACACACACACACACACACTGGTCCTCATTACTGTACAATACACCCTAGACACACACACTGGTCCTCATTACTGTACAATACACCCTAGACACACACACAGGTCCTCATTACTGTACAATACACACTAGACACACACACACACTGGTCCTCATTACTGTACAATACACCCTAGACACACACACACACACACACAGGTCCTCATTACTGTACAATACACCCTAGACACACACACACTGGTCCTCATTACTGTACAATACAATACACCCTAGACACACACACAGGTCCTCATTACTGTACAATACACACACACACACACACACACACACACACACACACACACACACACACACACAGGTCTTCATTACTGTACAATACACCCTACACACACACACACACACACACACACACACACACACACACACACATACAAAAACACAGGTCCTCATTACTGTACAATACACCCTAGACACACACACACAGGTCCTCATTATTGTACAATACACCCTAGACACACACACTGGTCCTCATTACTGTACAATACACCTTAGACACACACATACTGGTCCTCATTACTGTACAATACACCCTAGACACACACACACAGGTCCTCATTACTGTACAATACACCCTAGACACACACACACACACACACACACACACACACACACACACACACACACACACACACACACACACACACACACACACACACACACACACTGGTCCTCATTACTGTACAATACACCCTAAACACACACACAGGTCCTCATTACTGTACAATACACCCTAGACACACACACACACACTGGTCCTCATTACTGTACAATACACCCTAGACACACACACACACACACTGGTCCTCATTACTGTACAATACACCCTAGACACACACACACACACACTGGTCCTCATTACTGTACAATACACCCTAGACACACACACACACACACACACACTGGTCCTCATTACTGTACAATACACCCTAGACACACACACACACACACTGGTCCTCATTACTGTACAATACACCCTAGACACACACACACACACTGGTCCTCATTACTGTACAATACACCCTAGACACACACACACACACACACTGGTCCTCATTACTGTACAATACACCCTAGACACACACACACACACTGGTCCTCATTACTGTACAATACACCCTAGACACACACACACACACACACAGGTCCTCATTACTGTACAATACACCCTAGACACACACACACACACACACACACACACACACACTGGTCCTCATTACTGTACAATACACCCTAGACACACACTGATCCTCATTACTGTACAATACACCCTAGACACACACACACACACACACACACACACACACACACACACACACACACACACACACACACACACACACACACACACACACACACACACACAGGTCCTCATTACTGTACAATACACCCTAGACACACACACACACAGGTCCTCATTACTGTACAATACACCCTAGACACACACACATACACTGATCCTCATTACTGTACAATACACCCTAGACACACACACTGGTCCTCATTACTGTACAATACACCCTAAACACACACACAGGTCCTCATTACTGTACAATACACCCTAAACACACACACAGGTCCTCATTACTGTACAATACACCCTAAACACACACACAGGTCCTCATTACTGTACAATACACCCTAGACACACGCTGATCCTCATTACTGTACAATACACCCTAGACACACACACAGGTCCTCATTACTGTACAATACACCCTAAACACACACACAGGTCCTCATTACTGTACAATACACCCTAAACACACACACAGGTCCTCATTACTGTACAATACACCCTAGACACACGCTGATCCTCATTACTGTACAATACACCCTAGACACACACACAGGTCCTCATTACTGTACAATACACCCTAAACACACACACAGGTCCTCATTACTGTACAATACACCCTAAACACACACACAGGTCCTCATTACTGTACAATACACCCTAGACACACGCTGATCCTCATTACTGTACAATACACCCTAGACACACACACACACACACACACACACACACACACACACACACACACACACACACACACACACACACACACACACACACACACACACACTGATCCTCATTACTGTACAATACACCCTAGACACACACACACACACACACACTGATCCTCATTACTGTACAATACACCCTAGACACACACACACTGGTCCTCATTACTGTACAATACACCCTAGACACACACACACACACACACACACACTGGTGCTCATTACTGTACAATACACCCTACACACACACACACACACACACACACACACACACACACACACACACACACACACACACACACACACACACACACACACACACACACACTCTCTCTCGTTACTGTACAATACACCCTAGACACACACACACACACACACACTCTCTCGTTAATGTACAATACACCCTAGACACACACACACATCCTTATTTCATAGTCTAAATGGATCCCCACACACACTTGTCCTAGTGACATGGGCTCTTGGCCTTTAGCACCATGTGGATAAGCACTCGTGTACATGTTCTCATGCTGGTCCCCATTTCACAGCACGGCCACGCTATGCTGCTTTCTACTGTCGCAGCTGCTCCAGACACGGAGCACAAAAGCTCGAATGTGATATCAAAGAATTCCAATGTCCACCTTTTAGAATTCCGATGAGGTCTTTGCAACCCATTCCCTGCTTGGTAATACTAGATTCTAGAAGTCCATTCAGAATTCTACACAAGGACGGCCAAATACCATGTGTGGATGTGACATATTTCCATGAGTGTGTGGAAATATTGATGTATGTGTATGGATGGTTACTGAAACCAACTATATGTGTCCATTTCATCTACTTTTCCTGATCTTGTCCGTATTAGAGGATGTGTGTTGTTGTAGTGAAGTATGACGAATGAGATAAAGACATTCATTCATTTCACTGGGAATACTATAAGCCAACGTTGACATGCTGGACCACAGCATTGATTAAATATATCTGATTTGACAGATGGGATTTAGGATGGTTGTGACGGCAATTATGATGAATCAGCCATGAAGAATAAGAGCTTTATAAATGACCGTTAGCTGAACGTTGCATATTTGTTTAGCCAGGTTAAAACAGACGGCCATATTTAATATGTACACTCAGTTACTAATGTTGGTGTTGATGATGATGATGTAAGCGCTGTACAGCCCAGAACACTGAACAACGGAGTATTCAAAGAACAATGCAACAAAGATGTAGCCCTACATTATGTATTCAACCATGTACATGTTTACTACTCACAGTTCGCCTACTGATCTACAACTCTCTCTCTCTCTTCAGATCTGGTTCTATACCAACGCCATCTTTGAGAACGCAGGTATCCCAGTCCCTCAGATCCAGTACACCACGGTTGGAACCGGGGCCATTGAGGTTATCGCTGGATGCGTAGGGGTAAGCAAGCGGTCATTGGATTACTGTGTGAGCACAACAGCTGAGCATGCTAGCTTAGCCTGGTTCACCAGACTGAAAGCTGCTCTCATAGGTGAGTGAAGCATTCAGACTGGTTTAACCAGGCTAACATTAGCTAGCCTACTCTAGTCTGAGGTGTTATTATTATTGTCTGGTAGCTGGTGGTAATACTCACTTCAACACTCCTTTTGGACAAGCCTGTACTTTAGCTATAAGGCCCTCTGGAACTGTTAAGCATATATCCACTGAGATACTATAGTCAAACCACAGCTATATTATGTATAGTAAATTATGTATACATTCTATACAGTATGGCTCTGGATCAGACTGTGTCTGTCCCAAATGGCACACTATTCCCTATATATCCCCCTTTGGGCCCTGGTCAAAAGTAGTGCACTACTAAAGGCAATAGGGTGTCATTTGGGATGCAACCCATGGCTACAGTTTCTAAAGAGACATATAGGTCAGTGGAGATACTACTGGGTGCTGAGCTATTCCAAGAAACACAGTCTCTGGGTAGCAGTTTGCCATTTTTCCCATGCAGAAGCATAACATTGACATGTTAAGTCGTCAGCCAATAGAAATAACGTGTTCTCCTTTGTCCCACCTCCAGTGCTTCACCATTGAACGGCTGGGCAGAAGACCTCTGATGATTGGTGGATTCACCTTCATGGGAATTTGCTGTGCAGGGATCACACTCTCCCTCATGTTCCAGGTACGTTCATCTACCCATCAATCTTCCCCCATAGACACAGGTCTAGGATCAGTTCACCAGACCTGGAATTCTGCATTTTCTGTGAAAAGAGAGAATCTGATTTCAGGTCAGTTTATAGAAGAACAATGCCATCTTCATTACTATTAGTTTGAATCGTGCAGACTCTCTTTGTTGATAGTTACTGTCTCCGTGTCTTTGACTGTCTCTTTAATGAGTATAATCAGTAACCCGTCAGTCTATTATTATTTGTAATGTGATGACTGTCCTATGGTCTCTGATATTGACTGTCCTATGCTTCCATTCGGCGCCCATTAAGTCCCACTATATCAGTGTTGCCTGTGTGGTGGGGATCATCGCTGGCTTCTGTATAGGACCAGGTAAGACATCCACCCTGGTGGTCTGCTTGTTTGTTTTTCTCTCTCTGTTTCTCTCCTTCAAAACAAGGGTCTATACTCAGGATGTATATCTCGCTCAATAGAAGAGTGGGTACTTCCTCTTTTAGCACAAGGGTCTATAATGCTACTCTAAGAAGTACATTTAAGTTATTTAGCAGATGCTGTGATCCAGATAAACTATGGTTAAGTGTCTTTCTCAAGGGCACATCAACAGATTTCTCACCAAGTTGGCTCAGGGATTCGAACCAGAAACATTTCAGTTGCTGACCCAATACTCTTAACCTCCAGGATACCTATAGCACTTTGAACATTCCACTTTATCCAATAGACACAGCCAGTTATTTTCTAACTAGGAAACACTGCTCTCTGGTGGTGGAATGTAGAAGTGCTATAGGAAAGGCAGCCTCATTGTTTACCCAACATAAATAGCTACTCTATTGTATTTCATTAATCCACTAAATGAGGAAATCATAACTGCCACGGTAACAGGAACATCCATTCTTACACCCATTTGTTTGGGGCTCGTCGGCTGAACGCAACAGTTTATTAGAATGTTGATGGTGGCTATAAGCCTGATGAATTAGACCAACACCAGTTTACATGTAATCCGTCAAGCAGCCAAAATCCATACATTAAATTCAGATGAGGATTTTCTGTTTGCCGCAATTAGATGTTCAATGGCTCATTGTTCATAATGAATATTTTGGTGTGTGTGATGAATATGCCTCCTTGAGACAAAAAACTTGCATAAATAATGTGAAGGAGCTCATAGTACTGCAGATGTAGACATTGCAGAGCCCTACTTATTGACTACATTATCAAGCCTTCTAATGTACTATTCCTCATTCATAATATCTCTCATTTCTAACCATGATGAATGAGATATTATGGAGCAATGAAACCGTCTATAGATTCTACATATTATAGAGTTAACATATTGAGATACAGATGTAGGACCTTAATTTGAACCCTCTTTTGTTGCTGAGAATTTTCAGATGAGCTTCGTGACATGGTTATATTAACAATATTGTACTTTTCATGAAGCCTACTTTTGGCCAGCTAATAGCCTAACCACCAATCAAGGCAATATAGTGGACTAAATGTTCAAATCCTGTTTCTGCAGGATTATTTGGCTGTGACAATATGGATCAAATTAAGATCATACATCTGTCTTACACCGAGGGACTATAATGGCGGTTTCAATCCTCAATTTGTACTATCCTTACTCTAAAGTCTTGCTGTTATCAATATCAGTGGTTTGGTCGTTTGCCCAACTTCACATGTGACTATAACTAGTAGCCCATGATGTGATTCTATCATGGCTTGAAAAGTATACTTTTGTAGACTATGGCTGAGTTCTGATATTCGTTCCACTAATTGTTCTTTTGGCCAATCACATCAGATCTTTTCACATCAGATCTTTTTCAGAGTTGATCTGATTGGTCAAAATACCTGTTCGTGGACAAATGATCCGAGTTGGGTTTGCCTGTCTAAATGCAGCCGATATGTCTCATTGTGTCTCTGTCCCTGTGTAGCTGGAGTGCCCTTCCTGATGACAGCAGAGCTGTTTAAACAGTCCCATCGTCCGGCTGCCTACACTGTGGCTGGATGCCTCAACTGGCTGTCCAACTTCACCATCGGCTTTGTCTTCCCCTTCCTACAGGTCAGAACTACTGGCCTATAATTACTCCTGTACACACGTTTCACCGCTGCATGTTGGCATTGTAGTCGTGCCTTTTTCACGACAGCTCTCGATCCAGCTCCCTATTCCCTCGAACTCCACTCCAACTCATCTGTAGTAGTAAAACAGTAGTATAGTAGTAGTATACTAGCAGTATAGTAGTAGGAAAGTAGTAGTCTAGCAGTAGTATAGCAGTAGTACTAGTAGCATACTAATGGTATACAAGTAGTATAGCAGTAGTCCATTAGCAAATAGTAGCAAATGTTTGAATTAAATAAGTGCCATCGTCTGAAGATCCAATTCGCATCGTGTTCTGTTACTGTTCCCTCTAATAATCCATTCAATTCATTCAACAAACCACCCCCCCCCCCCAGATGTCGGCAGGGGCCTACTGCTACCTCGTGTTCTTTGGCGTGTGCACGGCAGTGGCGGCCTACGTCTTCTTCATCGTCCCCGAGACCAAGAACAAGACATTTGTGGAGATCAGCCAGATGTTCGCGGCCAGGAACGGCATGCTGGAGGAGGAGAGCAGCGAACTGGGTGTCTTTAACAGCCTCAAACTCGCCAAGATGAACGGCTATGGTGCCGTCGACCTGGAGTACGACGTGATAGAGAATAAGAAGTAGAGAGAGAGAGAGAGAGAGAGAGAGAGAGAGAGAGAGAGAGAGAGAGAGAGAGAGAGAGAGAGAGAGAGAGAGAGAGAGAGAGAGGGAGAGAGAGAGAGAGAGAGAGAGAGAGAGAGAGAGAGAGAGAGAGAGAGAGAGAGAGAGAGAGAGAGAGAGAGAGAGAGAGAGAGAGAGAGAGAGAGAGAGAGAGAGAGAGAGAGAGAGAGAGAGAGAGAGAGAGAGAGAGAGAGAGAGAGAGAGAGAGAGAGAGAGAGAGAGAGAGAGAGAGAGAGAGAGAGAGAGAGAGAGAGAGAGAGAGTTGAGTTGTCAACTAACATGAAGTCAATGTGAAATCAACATAACATGTCACCATGATATTGGCTTTAGGTTAAAAGTTAGTTGAAAAAAAGCCAAAATTCCCTTTTTGCAAATCCAAATCGTTTCCCACATTGATTCAACGTCATCACACTGAATATATTTGTTGAAATGATGTGGAAACAACGTTGATTGAACCAGTTTTTGCCCAGTGGGACAGAATAGGTGAAAGCAATGTGGTGGAACTGGTGGACTTTGCTTTCCCCTGCCCAGTTAGTGCAGACAACAGAAAAAATCATCTATTTCGATTCATTATTCAGCATTTCATTTCGTTCTTCTTCTGAATCTGTGTTCATGCGTTACAGACACCTGTGTCAGTCTACAAAACCTCTGATGTAAGAGCTCTAGGATAGTGTGTGTGGTGGTGTTTTAATGTTTTCTCAACGGGCGTATAAGTTGAATTGTGTCCATATCTATGGAAATGAAAAACATTTTCTGTCAGAAATGTTATCTCCATACTGTTCCAAAATGTAACATTTAATGACACCAGTTGTACAGTAACCTACATTGACTCTATGTGCTGTTTGGAAGTCAGCACATCTACAACCATTAGGTTTCACTCTCCTCTCAGTTATATGTGCCTCTCTCTCCGTGAATCACGCTGAAAGTCTTCTTTTCTCAATGTCGCTGAAAACCTTTCCCGACAATGTACAGTACAGAGAGAATGTATTTATTTAATGACACAGCAACAGTATCACGATATGAATGCAGTATCTGACTTGACCGTTTTCCTGATCACTGGTTTTGACAGAAAATGAGGTCAGAACACGTCACGTGAATGGTATGGTTTTAGAAACCTTTCAGGTGTTATAATGCCTTAACAACATATCCATAGCACATTATAAGGTGCTCTGATCCCGTATAAGGCTTCATAAGAATGTGCTCCAAGTGTTACAGTGTCTTTGATCATGTTTCCCTTGCTTAGCTGGAGAGAGAACCAATAACTTGAGTTTGCTTGTTCATGTTTTTTTCCTTCTCTATTTTGCGTAAGAGAGTTTATAAATGTGGCGACTGTAGTAGTCATTCCATATTCCGAGGCAAGATAAGTTATATATCATACATTATATTGTACATGTTAAACAGATATGCACAAGAAAGTGTGTAGGAGGATATATACAGTATACACTGAGTGTACAAAACATGAGGAACACCTTCCTAATATTGAGTTGCACCCCCTTTTACCATCAGAACAAACTTAATTCGTTGGGGCATGGACTCTACAAGGTGTCGAAAACGTTCCACATGGATGCTGGCCCCTGTTGATCTAATGCTTCCCACAGTTGTGTCAAGTTGTCTGGATGTCCTTTGGGTGGTGGACCATTGTTGATACACACAGGACACTGTTGAGTGTTAAAAAACCCAGCAGCGTTGCGGTTCTTGACACACTCAAACCGGTGCGCCTGGCACCAACTACCATACTCGCCTGGCACCTACTACCACCTACTACTATTCACCAGGTCAGTCTATGTCATGGAAAGAGCAGGTGTCCTTAATGTTTTGTAAACTCAGTGAATATAGTGCGTTATATTGTACCTAGAATAATAGTGACAATATCAAAACTGTGAAATAACACATGGAATCACGTAGTAACCAGAAAAGTGTTAAACAGCCTTTGCCTTGATAAAAGCTTTGCACACTCTTGGCATTCTCTCAACCAGCTTCATGAGGTAGTCACCTGGAATGCATTTAATTGAACAGGTCTGCCTTAATAAAAGTTAATTTGTGGAATATAGGTGTGTCCAAACTTTTGACTGCTACTGTATATATTTATACAGTGCCTTGCGAAAGTATTCAACCCACTTGGCATTTTTCCTATTTTTTTGCATTACAACCTGTAATTTAAATTGATTTTTGGGGGGATTTCATGGAATGGACATACACAAAATGGTCCAAATTGGTGACGTGAAATTTAAAAAATAACTTGTTTAAAAAATAAATGAAAAAACTGAAAAGTGGTGTGTGTGTGTGTATATGTATTCGCCTCCTTTGCTATGAAGCCCCAAAATAAGATCTGGTGCAACCATTGTCCTTCAGAAGGCACATAATTACTTAAATAAAGTTCCCCTGTGTGCAATCTAAGTGTCACATGATCTCAGTATATATACACCTGTTCTGAAAGGCCCCAGAGTCTGCAACACCACTAAGCAAGCGGCACCACCAAGCAAGCTGCACCATGAAGACCAAGGATCTCTCCAAACAGGTCAGGGATAAAGTTCTGGAGAAGTACAGATCAGGGTTGGGTTATAAAAAATATCAAACTTTGAACATCCCACGGACCACCATTAAATCCATTATTAAAAAATGGAAAGAATATGGCACCACAACAAACCTGACAAGAGAGGGCCGCCCACAAAAACTCACAGACCAGGCAAGGAGGGCATTAATCAGAGAGGCAACAAAGAGACCAAAGATAACCCTGAAGGAGCTGCAAAGCTCCACAGCGGAGATTGAAGTATCTGTCCATAGGACCACTTTAAGCCATACACTCCACAGTCCTGGGCTTTACGGAAGAGTGACCTGAAAAAAAGCCATTGGTTAAAGGCATGTGGGAGAATCCCCAAACATATGGACGAAGGTACTCTGGTCAGATGAGACTAAAATGTAGCTTTTTGGCTGTCTAGGAAAACGCTGTCTGGTGCAAACCCAACACCTCTCATCACCCAGAGAACACCATTGACACAGTAAAGCATGGTGGTGGCAGCATCATGCTGTGGGGATGCCTTTCATCGGCAGGGACTGGGAAACTGGTCCGAATTGAAGGAATGATGGATGGCGCTAAATACAGGGTAATTCTTGAGGGAAACCTGTTTCAGTCTTCCAGAGATTTGAGACTGGGACGGAGGTTCACCTTCCAACAGGACAATGACCCTAAGCATACTGCTAACGCAACACTCGAGTGGTTTAGGCGGAAACATTTACATGTCTTGGAATGGCCTAGTCAAAGCCCAGACCTCAATCCAATTGAGAATCGGTGGTATGATTTAACGATTGCTGTACACCTGCAGAACCCATCAGCCTTGATGGAGCTGGAGCAGGTTTGCCCTGAAGAATGGGCAAAAATCCCAGTGACTAGATGTGCCAATCTTATAGAGACATACCCCAAGAGACTTGCAGCTGTAATTGCAGCAAAAGGTGGCTCTACAAAGTATGGACTTTGGGGGGGTGAATAGTTATGCACGCTCAAGTTATTGTTTCACAATAAAAAATATTTTGTATCTTCAAAGTGGTAGGCATGTTGTGTAAACCATATCATACACCCCCCCCCAAAAAAAAATATATTTTAATTCCAAGTTGTAAGGTAACAAAAGAGGAAAAATTGCAGGGGGGGGTGGATACTTTCGCAAGCCACTGAACATACGCTCTGAGTATCAAAGTAAATGTGTAGATTTGTTTAGAATCATTGTATTCACATGTGGAATATTTTAATGTGTCTTTAACTATTGCTGCAACATCTATTGTATCTCGTAGAGGGTTGAGTAAAAAGTACTTTGTCGTTTTGTATTCAAATGTATGTAAATGATATGAATAAATATGCTTGTACATGTTTCATGTTTTTTTGGTTGGTGCATCATAGTGTTATCATGTTTTTCAGCCCTGACAAGTCACAATATACATCATATTTTACGTTTGGGTCATCAATCAGGCAAGATCAGACACAACCTTCATCATGACTAGGGCAGTGTCCCAAACACCACCCTATTCCCTATGTAGCGCACTACTTTTGAACAGGGCCCACTCCACTGCTCTAGACTACATGTTCAATAGTTTCTCTGTTGAACTTCCATCAACTACACTTCTAATCTGGTAAGCTCAAACCATTTGAGGTGTTGTGTGCACAAATTCTTAGCTGTTACCCCCAAAAAGTGGCGGGAGAACGCTTTGTTGTTTAAGTCCCAGATTGCCCCTTTAAATCATATCTTTAGGTGAGGTGAACTTTTACCTCCTGTAAACATCTTCAGAGAACGACCTCAAACGTTACATTCAGCACCGGCCTGTTTTACACAACCATTCTCAAGCAAAGGTCTGGTGACAGTTCACCGTGAGGTATTGTCACGCAGCCTGGTGCAATGGAGCGTTATGGTAGATCAGATGGGGAATGAAATGGTGCTGCTCTCTGTCTCTCGAACCCCTCGGCTGCTGCTTCCATCTGCACACACAGCCCCTGCAGACGGGCCGGGGAACCCCCGACTGGGGCCGCAATGGAGACGTGCTGTCAAGCGACTGACTGAGTCTCTCAACAGAGAAAAATAGATTTGAAATTAAAACTCAATGTCATGGTTTTCAGAATGTGTCGTTTTGAATTGGAGGGGGTCCTAAGGTCAGAGGTGAGAGCAAGGTCATTGGTGATGTGTGTTAAAATATAGAGTGATGGTAGTTTTGTTGTTGGCTGGAGGTAAAGTAATTGATTGTGTTTACACAACGTTATTGTCATTTAAAAGGCCTTTTGTCATGGAGAGCAAAGTATATACTGTAAAAAATTACACACACCCACTGTCCCGTCCATACCACAGCTGAAATAACGCTTGCTTCTAGAACACTGCCTCTAATTCCTAGCCCTGCCTTCCTCGCTCTCCTCAGCCTCGTCCCTATTGGCTGTTACTGGCCACCAGCCCACCTGCCCCCACCACACTCCCCGGCGCTCCCCTTAATGTGACTGGTCCGTGGAATGATGGATCACCCCTTGTCACTTCCCTCTTCTCGTCCAATCAAGAACCAGCCCGTGGAAATTGATTGTTCTAATTTGCTCTCATTATTATGATGATATTAAGCACAATATACAGACACAGCTCACTGTCAGATCTGTCCAGGGCTGTCATTAGTTACAGAGGCTGCTGGGAAGGCGTCTCGGAGGGGCTTTTTTCAGAGAGCGGTGGTGGAGAGTGAGTGGAGGGAAACAGGGTGGATTTGAAGGAAAGTGTTCTTAATAAGATTTGCTATGCACACACACACACACACACACACACACACACACACACACACACACACACACACACACACACACACACACACACACACACACACACACACACACACACACACACACACACACACACACACACACACACACACAGGAGAACAGACACACAGGCAAGCACTCACGCAGACATGCACCAGTATGCGAACACACACACACACCCCCTTTCAGAGGTGATGTAGCATCTAATTATGTTCAGTACAGTGCTTCTCCGAAGAGAGAAGAGGATATGATTAAGTCCAATCGTGTCAAGAACAAGGTGTTCACACACTGCCACATCTACGGGAAATGGGAAGTGGCCTAGTCTTCAACTGCAGAATCAGTTTGCATGTCTGTACACTTGCACTTAGGTAAATAGCAGCCTACAGTATGTCTCTCTACGTTTACAAGTGGGATACGTTGTCTGTCTCTAAACAGACTGTCCTTCATCCCAACAGGACAGAGTGATGTAGCTACAGAGGTAACACATCATTATTCTATCCACCCCTCCTGCTCACTCCATTCTGACCAGTTGATTGGACATTTTGTCACTTTGGTTCCTCTTAAACCTTTCAATGTACATTAGGCATATAGCTAGTTGTCTATGACATATTAGACCCTCACGTACTTCTACAGATGCACCACTGAGGGCATTCTGTCGGCCTGGTACTGCAACTGCACCGTCCGCAACCGCAGGGCTCCCCAGAGGGTGGTGCGGTCAGCCCAACGCATCACCGGGGCACACTGCCTGCCCTTCAGGACATCTACAGCCCTCAGTGTCACAGGAAGGCCAAGAAGATCATCTAGGACCTCAGCCACCCGAGCCACGGACAGTTCACCCCGCTACCGTCTAGAAGGTGAACAGGTGCATTAAAGCTGGGACTGACACACTGAAAAACAGCTTCTATCTCCAGGCCATTAGACTGTTAAAGTCACCACTATCTTTAGTCACTGTTCTACCCGGCACCACCTGGCACTCTAACCCTGCATCTTAGAGACTGCTGCCCTATGTACAGTGCCTTCGGAAAGTATTCAGACCCCTTGACTTTTTCCATATTTTGTTACGTTACAGCCCTATTCTAAAAATGTATTAAATAAATAAAAATCCTTGGCAATCTACACACAATACCCCAAAATAAAAATGAACAGAAATACCTTATTTCTGTAAGTATTCAGACCCTTTGAGCTCAGGTGCATCCTGTTCCGCTGTGCATCCTTGAGATGTTTCTACAATCCACCTGCAGTAAATTCAATTGATTGGACATGATTTGGAAAGGCACGCACCTGTCTATACAAGGTAGAGCTCCGAGACAGGATTGTGTCGAGGCACAGATCTGGGGAAGTTGACCAAAACATGTCTGCAGCAATGAAGGTTCCCAAGAACACAGTGACCTCCATCAATCTTATATGGAAGAAGTTTGGAACCACCAAGACTCTTCCTAGAGCTGGCCACCCGGCCAAACTGAGCAATTGGGGGACAAGAGCCTTGGTCAGGGCGGTGACCAAGAACCCGATGGTCACACTGACAGAGGTCTAGAGTTCCTCTGTGGAGATGGGAGAACCTTCCAGAAGGACAACCATCTCCGCAGCACTCCACCAATCGGGCCTTTATGGTAGAGTGGCCAGACGAAAGCCACTCCTCAGTAAAATGCACATGACAGCCTGCTTGGAGTTTGCCAAAAGTCACCTAAAGACTCAGATTAAAGATTATTATCTGGTCTGATGAACCCAAGATTGAGCTCTTTGGCCTGAATGCCAAGCGGTATGTCTGGAGGAAACCTGGCACCATCCCTTCAGTGAAGCACGGTGATGTCAGCATCATGCTGTGAGGATGTTTTTCAGCGGCAGGGACTGGGAGACTAGTCAGGATTGAGGGAAAGATGAACGGAGCAAAGTACAGAGAGATCCTTGATGGAAACCTGCTCCAGAGCCCTCAGGACCTCAGACTGGGGTGAAGGTTCACCTTCCAACAGGACAACAGTCCTAATTACACAGCCAAGACAACACAGGATTGGCTTCGGGACAAGTCTCTGAATGTCCTTGAGTGGCCCAGCCAGAGCCTGGACTTAAACCCGATCAAACATCTCTGGAGAGACCTGAAAATAGCTGTGCAGCACCAAATACAGGTGTGCCAAGCTTGTAGCGTCATACCCAAGAAGACCCGAGACCGCAATCGCTGTCAAAGGTGCTTCAACAAAGTACTGAGTAAAGGGTCTGAATACTTTATATTCCAGTTTTTATTTTGTATAAATTAGCAAGAATTGATAAAGTCCTGTTTTTGCTTTGTCGTTATAGGGTATTGTGTGCAGATTGATGAGGGAAAAAAAGATTGGATCAATTTTAGAATATATCTGTAACCTAACAAAATGTGGAAAGGTCAAGGGGTCTGAATACTTTCCGAAGGCATGGTACATAGAGTAATTGAAGACTGGTCACTTGAATAATGTTTACATAATGTTTTACTCACTTTATATTACATTTACATTTAAGTCATTTATGTATATACTGTATTCTAGTCATGGCTCTATCGTATATAACTACTGATGTAGCCACCTCTTCTGATCATACACTGTCCATTCAGTCTATACACTCCACTGTATACATTATCTATACACGTTATATATTTATATTCTCTGATATTGCTCATTCTGATATTTCTTAATTTCTTAATTGTTCTGGATCGTGTGTCTATTTTGTTTATTTATTGGCAGGTATTACTGAACTGTTGGAGCGAGAAACACAAGCCTTTCGCTTCACCCGCGATGACGTCGGCAAATCTGTGAACGCAACCAATACACATTTGGTTTGATTTGATTACCCATATATTATGCATATATCCACCAATTTTCACAGCAGGCCTATGGCGGAATTAACGTGCAGAAGTCATGCCTTTTGCTTCTACAACTGTTCTCGTAATTAACACAGGGGTTTTTCCCACGATGAGCTGGTCAACCTGCTGTTACAACCCAATAATCAGCTTAATAATAGTCCCAGTGCTACAGTCATCATGCAGCATGGCATCAATGAGACTCATTCTCCAAAAGACCGCTGGAGAAACCCTGCATGAAAATGTACTGATCGTTCTATTGCTGCTAGTACATTACACCCTCCTGTTGTATCATCCTGCTCTTGTGTGTGTTTTCATCTCTATTCCTGTGCTCATTCTCTGCTCCTATCCCCAGCCACGCTATTACCAACCAGACAGACCCACCATATTGGCTAGCTGCCAGACCAACACACAGTGTCTAACAAATCGCTTATCTGCTCTATAATTGGATTACAAGAGCGCAGTGCTCCCATTGGTGAGATTAGGCGGCGCCGGGCAACGGGCCGAGTATGGAGCGTTTTGATTCGTCACCTCCCTAACGACCCGGGGAAGCCAGCTGTTTGATTGGATAAAAGCGGGATTGCGGCTTGATGCTTATTGGTCCATGACAATGTAATAAGGAAGTCTGCCAAGGGTACTGTCTAGTAGGCTTTTAACAGTCTTTTCTGGTATGCATGTGATTAATGATGCTACCTATTCAAACACGCACACACACACCACACACACACACACACACACACACACACACACACACACACACACACACACACACACACACACACACACACACACACACACACACACACACACACACACACACACACACACGCACACGCACGCACACACACACGCACGCACACACACACAGACACAATTCATCCACTGGACTCGTGGAAGCTGAATTATCCAACTGAAGAGAGATTTGGACTGAGGTTTGTGCTAATAAAGCTTTGGTTAAAGGGTAGTTATGAACCAGACATTGTTGCTGGTGCAGAGGTAGTGTTTGAGTGTTTGTTTAGGTAGCATTTGTTTAGATTTGACTATTGTAAAGGAGGTACTGCTGACGATGGTGAACGTTCTAGTCCAAAATAAGTTGTTTGGGGTAGATAAAACTATGTGCTGGAGCCTCTGCTTGGTTAGAACTGTATAACGAGACATAGTTCAGGGTATGGCGAGTCACAAGACTTGGAGAGTTCCTGTTTTAGTCTGTGTTAATAGTATCCATGGTATGGCTTTTAATTTCCCTCCTTGATAGTTGTCCTGGTGGCCCGACTTCAGCTAATCTGAGCAGCTGCATCACAGCTGTATGCAGCACTTGTATTTCAGAAGTGTGTGTGTCTATGCTTTTGAGCGTGCACTCAAGCACCTATAATCTGACCTTCCTCACACTGACCTCCAACCTCTTGACTCCTCTAGACCAATAGAGGGTCCAGCCCTTACGGTCCTTTATCTTAACCAGTCCTACCTCTGGCCAGACCACTGGCTAGTGTGGCGTGACCAGGGGGACCATGCAGGGCCAAGCTGCTGGAAAGCTGGCTGGCAGCTGCTGATGTCCCGTGGAGGAGCACTCTTTCCATCATGGCGCTGACACCTTTACTGTCCCCTGGCTCTGTTCAGGAGGAGGAACAGGAGGACCCCCACCACTATCCACACAGGGGCATACAGAGTTAGGGTTGGTGCACGTGCGCCCATTCACATCCACTCCCTATTTTGCCCCCTTTTCTCTCTTTCTCTCACACACACACACACACACACACACACACACACACACACACACACACACACACACACACACACACACACACACACACACACACACACACACACACACACACACACACACACACACACACACACACACCACCTCAACAACCACCCCCCCTCCCCCAAACCCACATACACACTTTCATTATAGACCAGCACTTTGTAATGTACTCTGCCCTAACCCTGCAGGTGATCTGACCCTCACTGTCCCCGTCTCTGAAGGGAGAAGGACAATCCAGTCAGACCAGATGGCACTAGTGTCTGAATAGCCACTGCAACAGGCTGGGTTAATGTGTAGCTTTAACCATTGTCTTCACAGCACACAGTGGGAGGGGCGGTAGATGTAGAGGTAGCAGTGTGAGTGTGTGGGTGTGTTTGTTTAGCAGATTAAGTCAGTGTGTAGCCTTCGAGTAGTTCATAAAAACAAGTTGAAAAACCCACCGGATTACTCAGCGTCTCATTTGGGCGAGAAAAGAATGCGGACAAGGCGCACGTGAGGGGCTTGGGCCCCAATGGTGCGTGGTACCTCTGTGTTCTGGGGATGTGGAGGTGAGGCAACCACTCTGAACATAAACTACTGGGCTTGGATTTATCACAAAAGGAATCAACCTAATCAAGTGACATGGTTTAATTGAGTAGAATTGAAATATATAGAGATAGCTATAGCTACACATTAGCTGAGGATGAAACAAATAAACATTTTGAAACAGCAACAAACAACTGAACTATTATCGTTCTTAATCTCCACTTTGAAATGAAAGAGAGAAATCATCAAAGACTTGTCCTTTTCTATCCCAGTAAACGCCCACACCATTCACATTGACTCACAACAAGACACTTCAACAACCATTCACATTGACTCACAACAAGACACTTCAACAACCATTCACATTGACTCACAACAAGACACTTCAACAACCATTCACATTGACTCACAACAAGACACTTCAACAACCATTCACATTGACTCACAACAAGACACTTCAACAACCATTCACATTGACTCACAACAAGACACTTCAACAACCATTCACATTGACTCACAACAAGACACTTCAACAACCATTCACATTGACTCACAACAAGACACTTCAACAACCATTCACATTGACTCACAACAAGGCACTTCAACAACCATTCACATTGACTCACAACAAGGCACTTCAACAACCATTCACATTGACTCACAACAAGGCACTTCAACAACCATTCACATTGACTCACAACAAGGCACTTCAACAACCATTCACATTGACTCACAACAAGGGACTTCAACAACCATTCACATTGACTCACAACAAGACACTTCAACAACCATTCACATTGACTCACAACAAGACACTTCAACAACCATTCACATTGACTCACAACAAGACACTTCAACAACCATTCACATTGACTCACAACAAGACACTTCAACAACCATTCACATTGACTCACAACAAGGCACTTCAACAACCATTCACATTGACTCACAACAAGACACTTCAACAACCATTCACATTGACTCACAACAAGGCACTTCAACAACCATTCACATTGACTCACAACAAGGCACTTCAACAACCATTCACATTGACTCACAACAAGGCACTTCAACAACCATTCACATTGACTCACAACAAGACACTTCAACAACCATTCACATTGACTCACAACAAGGCACTTCAACAACCATTCACATTGACTCACACAACAAGGCACTTCAACAACCATTCACATTGACTCCAACAAGGCACTTCAACAACCATTCACATTGACTCACAACAAGGCACTTCAACAACCATTCACATTGACTCACAACAAGGCACTTCAACAACCATTCACATTGACTCACAACAAGGCACTTCAACAACCATTCACATTGACTCACAACAAGGCACTTCAACAACCATTCACATTGACTCACAACAAGGCACTTCAACAACCATTCACATTGACTCACAACAAGGCACTTCAACAACCATTCACATTGACTCACAACAAGGCACTTCAACAACCATTCACATTGACTCACAACAAGGCACTTCAACAACCATTCACATTGACTCACAACAAGGCACTTCAACAACCATTCACATTGACTCACAACAAGGCACTTCAACAACCATTCACATTGACTCACAACAAGGCACTTCAACAACCATTCACATTGACTCACAACAAGGCACTTCAACAACCATTCACATTGACTCACAACAAGGCACTTCAACAACCATTCACATTGACTCCAACAAGGCACTTCAACAACCATTCACATTGACTCACGACAAGGCACTTCAACAACCATTCACATTGACTCCAACAAGGCACTTCAACAACCATTCACATTGACTCCAACAAGGCACTTCAACAACCATTCACGACTCACAACAAGGCACTTCATCAACAAACACCCACAATGGCCAAAAACAATCTCTTTACACCCCCCCCTTCCCCCCTTTCCCACACACCATCCATCCCCTTCATCCTCGCTATCACTTTCCCAAAGAGGAGAGGGTCATTTTCTATGCAAATGGGGGCTTGCTGTCATTGTGCGTGCCTCGTTACTCTGAGCTGTGCGGCCTGGCTCCTTTGACAAACCCCTGTCTGATGGATGGGCCCCTGACAGCTCCAATGTGTGCCAAGCCTTTTCACAGATTGACATCATCATTAAGGAGGGAGACCGAGACCGAGAGAGAGAGAGAGAGAGAGAGAGAGAGAGAGAGAGAGAGAGAGAGAGAGAGAGAGAGAGAGAGGCCTGAATCGCTGCAGATGTATACACTTTAAAAAGAGAAGAAACGCCTCCTTTTCACTCCTCTCCTCCACTGATCTCTCTCTCTGTCGTTCGCACCCTCTCTCTCTCTTTATCTCTAACTCTGCCTCTTTGTCTCTGTGTGTGTCTCTCTCTCTCTTTCGCTCCCCTCTCCCTCTCCCTCTCTCTTCCATCCATAGAACAGCTGAGCTTTCCCTTCTTCTCTTCTGTGTCCGCACCGAGGCAGACTGACAGCCAGCCAAATAGGCACACAGGGCCCTCACCCATTGGCTGCCCGTATCCGGTTCGTATCCGGCGTACAGGCTGAAGTTAATTGGTATGGGCTTTAAGCAAATTTCTAGCAGCGGCCTCAGTCGCCGCGCTGGGTCCCGGGGTGATGTGTGAGCTGCTGTCATATGGCGCCTATTGACTCACTGGGGGACTGAGGGGAGGAAGCAGGTGATCTCCCAGAATGCACACTGTCACCCCTCACAGGGGGAAGCGCTAGTGGCAGAAAGCGCTAGTGGCAGAAAGCGCTGTCGCGCTTCGGATAGAAAAGAGCAGACTCCATCCTCCTAAGACCAAGGAACTACTACTACTCCATCCCTCCATCTCTCTATTTTCTTACGAGATGAGTGGCTTATTGGATTCACTATTTGGTCATGTAGCAATTTTCAAACAGTTGTTTATTTATATTAATCTATAGAGTTGTACCAGAGGTTGGCTTTTCCTGTTTCTATCTGCTAAGTCCATTTTGAGTTCATTTGAAAATAGAAAAATCGTTATCTAATGCTATTGCCTCGGCTTGGCCTGGAGGAAGAGAAAGAGAATAAAACAGACTGGAGAGATGCTGCTAGGATAGAACAAATTAAATAATGGAGAGAGTGAGAAAGAGAGAGGCAGAGTCAGAGAGAGAGAGTGAGAGAGAGAGAGAGAGAGAGAGAGAGAGAGAGAGAGAGAGAGAGAGAGAGAGAGAGAGAGAGAGAGAGAGAGAGAAGGGGGGAAAGAGAGTGAGAGAGAGAGAGGCAGAGTCAGAGAGAGAGAGAGAGAGAGAGAGAGAGAGAGAGAGAGAGAGAGAGAGAGAGAGAGAGAGAAGGGGGAAAGAGAGTGAGAGAGAGAGAGGCAGAGTCAGAGAGAGAGAGAGAGAGAGAGAGAGAGAGAGAGAGAAGGGGGGAAAGAGAGTAAGAGAGAGAGAGAGGCAGAGTCAGAGAGCGAGAGAGAGAGAGAGAGAGAGAGATGTGGAGAGCACAGCAGACAGCTGCAGATGAGCAAATAAACCATTCAATATTTATGACCGAAATTAAAACTAGATAAAGATGTCACATATTAAACTACTCTCCCCTCTACTCCTCCTTCTTCCATCCCCTCCTCCTAGGCCCCTGGCCCCTAGCTCTCTCTAGTCACAACTCCTCAGTGAGGGGAAGAGAGAGAAAGAGAGAGCATTATTCCTTCCTCCACCCCAATGTTTTCTTCATAGACAGTAATGAATTCAATAGCAGTGACCCGGAAAATGGAGTTTAGAGGGAGAAAAAAAAGCAATCTTGTGTTTGTGGCGGAGCATTATCACTTTACCTCCCTTCCACCCCTTGCTCCTCCCTCCTCCCTCCTCTATCCTCCTTTTGCAGATCGTACAGCAAGAGGTGTGTGTGTGTGCGTGCGTGCATGTGCGTGTGAGGACTGAGGTCTCAATCAAGGCAGAATGGGCGGCAGGGTTACATGCAGGCCCATTGTAGCGTTAATTAAACACTTCAGGTTTAACACCCCGTCCTGTCATTAACCCAAACACTGCCTCATCACTCATCTATCTCATCCCTCCGTGCCTCCATCCCGCCATCCCTCCCTCCACCACTGCTGAACTGCTGCTGCCACAATCACACTTCAGCTGGGTAGCTGGCGGGAGAGAGAAAGAGAAAATGGGAGAGAGAGAGAGAAAGAAAGAGAGAATGGGAGAGAGGGAGAGAACAAGAGAGAGAGAGAGAGAGAGGGAGGGAGAGGGAGAGAAAGAGCGTAAGTTTTTCAGTATCTGTTCTTAGGCGAATTGTAGCATTAAATGATGAGCATTCGAATGAAACTCTATCGTAACCTAATGGAACATTGTTGGCTGTACTCTTCTCTCACTATTTATGCCAAGTGTGTACTATTGAGAAATGTAACTGGTTTTTGGCTTTGTAATAGAGGTCCGTCTCTGGCCTGGGAGAAATAGATACTCTGGTTGTGCAATGGAGCCTCACACCACTAGATAGCAGTAGCCTGCACACAATAGAAGCCCCAGAGTCCAGTCAACCTGCTCTGTTTTCTACAGTGTCTGCAATACAATGAGGACAGTCAACTGACTGATGAGAAGGTAGACTAGTCTGAACACGTTTTGTAATTGAACCGAACTTCTAAAGGCATCATTATGTGAAATACTTTGTTAAAAATAAATAATTTACCAAGTTTGAAGTCTATTGTGTAGTGAACACGTTGGACGTCTTACTCACCTCTGCATTTTAACGTAAATGTTCGAAAACAGAAGATGTTTGGAGGAATTACCTGTTTTTAGAGGGGTTTTGTATGGATGGGGATTCGGGACAAACAGAACAGCAGTGTGTTCTGTAAAATGTTTTTGTACTTGGCCTGTCGTTTTTGTGTTGTACTACAGGTGTTCACTGATGCACTACAATTAGCCGTTAGGGATTAGCCTAATGAGTGAATCTCCACATTACAGTGGAAACATGTTCTAAACTAACTCCCCAAAATGGCAGATTCTTGTGTTTGCTAGATGTGTATGAACGTATCTGTTGTAGCAGGTTCTCATACAAGCACATACAAACTCCATTATCTATTAGCCCATTAGCTAAATAGCTAACTATCTATCTACAATCGAAGTTGGAAGTTTACATACACTTAGGTTGGAGTAATTAAAACTTGTTTTTCAACCACTCCACAAATGTCTTGTTAGCTATAGTTTTAAGTCGTTTAGGACATCTACTTTTCCAACAAATATTTACAGACAGATTGTTTCACTTATAATTCGCTATATCACTATTCCAGTGGGTCAGAAATGTACATACACAAACAATAGTACGTAAGTATAAACACCATGGGACCACGCAGCCGTCATACCGCTCAGGAAGGAGACGCGCTCTGTCTCCTAGAGATGAACGTACTTTGGTGTGAAAAGTGCAAATCAATCCCAGAACAACAGCAAAGGACCTTGTGAAGATGCTGGAGGAAACAGGTGCAAAGTATCTATATCCACAGTAAAACAAGTCCTATATCGACATGACCTGAAAGGCCGCTCAGCAAGGAAGAAGCCAATGCTCCACAACTGCCATAAAAATTCCAGACTACGGTTTGCAACTGCACATGGAGACAAAGATCGTACTTTTTGGAGAAATGTCCTCTGGGCTGATGAAATAAAAATAGAACTGTTTGGCCATAATGACCATTGTTATGTTTGGAGGAAAAGTGGGAGGCTTGCAAGCCGAAGCAAAGTATCCCAACCGTGAAGCACAGGAGTGGCAGCATCATGTTGTGGGGGTGCTTTGCTGCAGGGGGGACTGGTGCACTTGACAAAATAGATGGCATCATGAGGATGGAAAATTATGTGGAAATATTGAAGAAACATCTCAAGACATCAATCAGGAAGTTTAAGCTTGGTTGCAAATGGGTCTTCCAAATGGACAATGACCCCCAGCATACTTACAAAGTTGCGGCAAAATGGCTTAAGGACAACAAAGTCAAGGTATTGGTGTGGCCATCACAAAGCCCTGACCTCAATCCTATAGAAAATTTGTGACAGAACTGACAAAGCGTGTGTGAGCAAGGAGGCCTACAAACCTGACTCAGTTACACCAGCAGGTGGAATGGGCCAAAATTCACCCAACTTATTGTGGGAAGCTTGTGGAAGGCTACCCAAAAACATTTGACCCAAGTTAAACAATTTAAAGGCAATGCTACCAAATTCTAGTGTTTGTAAACTTCTGACCCACTGGGAATGTGATGAAATAAATAAAAGCTGAAATAAATAATTCTCTCGACTATTATTCTGACATTTCACATTCTTAAAATAAAGTGGTGACGTAAAACAGGGAATTTTTAAAAGGTTTAAATGTCAGGAATTGTGAAAAACTGTGTTTAAATGTATTTGGCTAAGGTGTATGTAAACTTCCCACCTTAAATTATCTATCTATCTTTCTTTCACTCTCACACTCTCACTCTCTCTCTTTCTACAGTCGTGGCCAAAAGTTTTGAGAATGAAACAAATATTAATTTTCACAGTCTGCTGCCTCAGTTTGTATGATGGCAATTTGCATATACTCCAGAATGTTATGAAGAGTGATCAGATGAATTGCAATTAATTGCAAAGTGAACTGAACTGAATCCCCCCCAAAAAATTCCACTGCATTTCGACCCTGCCACAAAAGGACCAGCTGACACCATGTCAGTGATTCTCTTGTTAACACAGGTGTGAGTGTTGACGAGGACAAGGCTGGAGATCCCTCTGTCATGCTGATTGCGGTCGAATAACAGACTGGAAGCTTCAAAAGGAGGGTGGTGCTTGGAATCATTGTTATTCCTCTGTCAACCATGGTTACCTGCAAGGAAACACATGCCGTCATCATTGCTTTGCACAAAAAGGGCTTCACAGGCAAGGATATTGCTGCCAGTAAGATTGCACCTAAATCAACCATTTATCGGATCATCAAGAACTTCAAGGAGAGCAGTTCATTTGTTGTGAAGAAGGCTTCAGGGCGCCTAGGAAGTACAGCAAGCACCAGGACCGTCTCCTAAAGTTGATTCAGCTGCGGGACCGGGGCACCACCAGTACAGATCTTGCTCAGGAATAGCAGCAGGCAGGTGTGAGTGCATCTGCACGCACAGTAAGGCAAATACTTTTGGAGGATGGCCTGGTGTGAAGAAGGGCAACAAAGAAGCCACTTCTCTCCAGGAAAACCATCAGGGACAGACTGATATTCTGCAAAAGGTACAGGGATTGGACTGCTGAGGACTGGGGTAAAATAATTTTCTCTAATGAATCTCCTTTCCGATTGTTTGGGGCATCCGGAAAAAAGATTGTCAACTTGTGGTCAATCCTCAAGAGGCAGGTGGACAACAAAAAAACACACATTCTGACAAACTCCAAGCATTGATTATGCAAGAATGGGCTGCCATCAGTCAGGATGTGGCCCAGAAGTTAATTGACAGCATGCCAGGGCGGATTGCAGAGGTCTTGAAAAAGAAGGGTCAACACCGCAAATATTGACTCTTTGCATCAACTTCATGTAATTGTCAATAAAAGCCTTTGACACTTATGAAATGCTTGTAATTATACTTCAGTATTCCATAGTAACATCTGACAAAAATATGTAAAGACACTGAAGCAGCAAACTTTGTGGAAATTAATATTTGTGTCATTTCCAAAACTTTTGGCCATGACTGTATTTTACATGGACAGTGTTATAAAGCAGGTTTTCTTAGATCACAGTCTTTAACACATTAGCTCCATTAGCCATTAGCTCATTAACTCGTTGCTGGGGGGAAAAACAGCTGTTTTTAAAGGTGTTTTGTATGGACAGTGACCAATAAAAAGCAGCAGTGAAATAAGTGTTGATATACTTTACATGGACTGTAGCGTCTAGTGTTGTGTTGTAGACCAGCTTTTCTTTAGACACCGGTCTTTAACGCGGTAGCTCCATTAGCAACATTAGCCCGTTAGCGCTCAGGCTGTTGGAACAGCTTGATGGTGCGATGCTAATGCTTCAGGGTTCCAACCCAAACTACAGCGCTGGCGAGGCGCCATCTTACATCTTTCAGGAGTGCTAAAACAACTTCTCCCCACTCTCTCTCTCTCTCTCTCTCTCTCTCTCTCTCTCTCTCTCTCTCTCTCTCTCTCTCTCTCTCTCACTCTCACTCTCACTCTCACTCTCACTCTCACTCTCACTCTCCCTCTCTCGTATTATGTCTTCTCCTCTCTTTCTCTTGTTATGTTTCCTCATCCTCTCATCTCTCCTCCTCTCTTCTCTCCATACTAATGATAAGATGAGGTAATACAGCATGTACCGCATATAGCATCTTTACACTAAGCTTCTGCCAAGAAAATGTCTGTTTTTTTTATTTTTTACCCGTGCCATATGTTAGTGAGAAAGACTAATGGACGTGTCTCTACGAACACACAGGATACATTTTTCTTCTTCAATTCATGTTCTCCGTTGCCGCAGTTTATTCTCAGTTTTGTTTTAAAGCGTCTCGCATAAACGTGATTTATCAAAAACACTTAAGACTCCTGTGAGGTTTCATCTTGAATGATTCGGAAGGCTGCTGGTGACTGAAAAAGGTATACCTCTTCAGGGCGTGTTGTGTTGTTAGGTCTTGTAAGCAGCCGCATACACACACACACACACACACACACACACACACACACACACACACACACACACACACACACACACACACACACACACACACACACACACACACACACACACACACACACACACACACACACACACACACACACAGCGAGATGGCGCAGAGGGAAAATGTCATAAGCGACAGAGGTCATTGCCTTCTTAAGGGATAAAACACACATTCCCTGCAGTTCCCCTCAGCGTTATCATTTACTGCCCTATCGGACACGTCGCCTCCGCCTCTCCCTTCCCTGAATGTATTTATGTTTAAAAACAGATTTATTTATTTTCTCTAAGGCCACTGCGCTGAATATCGTTCAAAATGATAACATAATGTTTGGCCAAGCGGCCCAGGATGGCATTTTGTGTTCCCATCTCTGTGGAAAGGGGGCCATGATGCCCCAGGGTGGCCATTTCGTGTCCCGCAGTGACATTTTTAACAGGCCGTCTGCAGGCCACTAGAACTCGGTTTGGGCCATGTGGACCCGTCATGGCAGATAGACTGCGCCCTGCACAATGGACAGACTAGCAAACTGTCTCATATCCTTTAGTCTGGCTCAATATGCAGGACCAGGGTTGGATTAGAAAAGTGTAGAATACACCCTGAATCTCTATGAATCTCTATATGACTGTGAATATCTATATCACTGTGAATCTCTATACCACTGTGAATCACTATATGACTGGGAATCTCAATATGACTGTGGATTTCTATATAACTGAGAATCTCTGTATGGCTGTGAATATCTATATGTCTGTCAATCTCTATATGAATCTGAATATCTATATGTATATGAATCTCTATACCACTGTGAATCTCTGTATGAATGTGAATATCTATATGTATATGAATCTCTATACCACTGTGAATCTCTGTATGAATGTGAATATCTATATGACTGTGAATCTCAAACAGAGTGTGTAACAGGAGTTAGAGGGGATACAGTGTGTAATACACTGAGTCAAACAGAGTGTGTTACAGGAGGTAGAGGGGATACAGTGTGTAATACACTGAGTCAAATAGAGTGTGTTACAGGAGGTAGAGGGGATACAGTGTGTAATACACTGAGTCAAACAGAGTGTGTTACAGGAGGTAGAGGGGATACAGTGTGTAATACACTGAGTCAAACAGAGTGTGTTACAGGAGGTAGAGGGGATACAGTGTGTAATACACTGAGTCAAACAGAGTGTGTTACAGGAGGTAGAGGGGGTACCGTGTGTAATACACTGAGTCAAACAGAGTGTGTTACAGGAGGTAGAGGGGATACAGTGTGTAATACACTGAGTCAAACAGAGTGTGTTACAGGAGGTAGAGGGGATACAGTGTGTAATACACTGAGTCAAACAGAGTGTGTTACAGGAGGTAGAGGGGATACAGTGTGTAATACACTGAGTCAAACAGAGTGTGTTACAGGAGGTAGAGGGGATACAGTGTGTAATACACTGAGTCAAACAGAGTGTGTTACAGGAGGTAGAGGGGATACAGTGTGTAATACACTGAGTCAAACAGAGTGTGTTACAGGAGGTAGAGGGGATACAGTGTGTAATACACTGAGTCAAACAGAGTGTGTTACAGGAGGTAGAGGGGATACATTGTGTAATACACTGAGTCAAACAGAGTGTGTTACAGGAGGTAGAGGGGATACAGTGTGTAATAAACTGAGTCAAACAGAGTGTGTTACAGGAGGTAGAGGGGATACAGTGTGTAATACACTGAGTCAAACAGAGTGTGTTACAGGAGGTAGAGGGGATACAGTGTGTAATACACTGAGTCAAACAGAGTGTGTTACAGGAGGTAGAGGGGATACAGTGTGTAATACACTGAGTCAAACAGAGTGTGTTACAGGAGGTAGAGGGGATACAGTGTGTAATACACTGAGTCAAACAGAGTGTGTTACAGGAGGTAGAGGGGATACAGTGTGTAATACACTGAGTCAAACAGAGTGTGTTACAGGAGGTAGAGGGGATACCGTGTGTAATACACTGAGTCAAACAGAGTGTGTTACAGGAGGTAGAGGGGATACAGTGTGTAATACACTGAGTCAAACAGAGTGTGTTACAGGAGGTAGAGGGGATACAGTGTGTAATACACTGAGTTCGGGCGGCGCTCGGCGGTCGTTG
>NC_068430.1:70570065-70580065 GCF_023373465.1 Oncorhynchus keta | reverse complement strand
ATTCGACTAGCCTGTCCGTTTGTGGATGGTACACACTGGCTCTCACCTGTTTGATTCGTAAAACACTGCACACATCTTTCATTACACGAGACATGAATGCAGTGCCCTGGTCCGCAGGATTTCCCGCAAAATACCCATCCAACTGAATAAATGGAAGAGCTCCCGTGCGATACCTTTTGCTGCCGCCGTGCATAACGGGAATGCCTCCGGATACCGGGTGTCGTAATCCATGATTACCAGGATGTATTGATGTCCCATCAATGTCTTCACCAACAGATCCATCGCCACCCGCTCAAACATCACCCTGTAATGGGCAGGGGAACCAAAGGGTTTCGATAATGTGCCCTCTGGGCTGTGATATGGTACTCTGTGCAGGTATAACAGTAGTCCTACACAGGGCGCTTAACTCTGGGCCAACCGATTCTTGACCCGTTCCCTGGTTTTCTCCATCACCGGCAAGAGAGTACTAAGTCTTCCCATTGTGCTTTACAACTTTACAAGCAATAAATGATGCTTGATGGCGAAGTGTGGGTAGCGCCACTCTCTTACCCCGGGTAACAGCCGTCCACCTTGATCACCTGGCCACTCGAGGTTGGGATCCTCTAATAGGGCTGTCCCGATGCCTCCACCTCCATAAAGGGGAGTCTGAGGTCCTCCTCAGACGATGGCCCGCTTCCCGGCGTGGGGTCCTCTACCTCCTCCTGGTCCAACTCAGGCCCAGTGGACACCTCTCACTGCAGGGCGTGGGTTGTGCAGAAGACCATCCTTTTTCCTCTCCTTCCTACCTCACACATCCCCATTTCCCTCCTCCACAGTGCCTGGAAGAGAGGGCAATCTCTACAGAGGAGAATGGGCACAGACAGGTTAGTTACAGCCCACATGCAGATCTGCCACTCCCCTCTTGTGGTAGTTATCCCAGCACACTGTAATTTCTTTGTCCCCCAGTTCATCTTTCCTCTCTCGTGTGAGCCACTGCGGTTGGGCCAGGGTCACCATGCTGCTGGATGCCAGCAGAGCGCTGGTGTTGACGCAATCAATTCGTAATGGGACCAACAGATGGGCCGTCTCGGTGTGTGTGCCCAACAGGAGGTGACATAACTCGTCATGCGGGTTACCCCAGAGCTGGGGGATGTGGAGGGCATGGACTCCTCCCGGGTGGGGCAGCTCCACGCAACGTGTCCCGGCTCGCCACACTCATAGCAGCACCTCTGATCTAGGTCTAGCAGCAGACGTCGTCGTCAGTTTGCATCGCCCTCCCGCTTCACGGCCTCGGCTGGTTCCGTCCGGGCCCCCTTCAGCCCCTCGCCTCTCTGTGTGTTTCTTCCCCCTCCTCCCGTCCTCTCTCTCGGCCCAGGCCCCTTTCAGCAGGTCCTGGGTGTTCTGGTGGGTTTCCACCATGGTCAGCAATTCCTCTAGGCTCTGGGGGTTCTGAATGCCTGCCGCCTTCTTCATTTCGTAAGAGAGGGTCCAAAGGTACTGATCCTGACGACCTTGTCGATTATCGGGAGGGACGTTATGTCGGTCAGTAGTCAGCCCTTGGTAAGGCGCACCAGGTCGCTCATCTGAGCGCAGGGGGAGATGGTGGAGTCACAGGCCCAGTTGCCGACCAATAGTGCACTGCGTGCGAGCCTGAATCCATACCGGCCAGGATCTCACGTTTGAGTCCCTCATAATTTGTTGCCTGGTAGTAGGCCTTCTCAGCCATCCTGGAGAGTTAGGATGCCAAAAGGCTGGCCCACTTGGCTTGGGCTTGGGCCAGCCTTCCCTCTGTGCCGTCCTCTTGAAGGTGCACAAATATGTTTCCATTTCATCTTCCTCCATTAGCTAGACCAGGAACTGATTCGGGCCAGACTCCTGAGCTATACCACCCTTCAACTGGGCTACCTCCGCTACCAGTCTCCTGTTTTGTTGGCGCTGCTCCTCCAGCACTTGCTCCTGGAGAGCCTGTTGCTTCTGCTGGCTGAGGATAAACTAAGCGACCAGTTTCTCCATGGTAATCTCCATACGCTCGACCCAAAGCGACTGAGATGCCCACATTCTCCACCATAAGAAGTAACCCGTGGGTTTAACAAAACAACAAAATAACTTAGGGTTGACTCGGTCCTTCTTCTTATATTCTGCTTCGTGCCTCTTGAAGCTTTGTTCCCTTCTGTAGGCTCACTCCTCGCCTCATTCTGTCTTCCTCGCGGTGTGCCACGGTGTTCCCTTGATGTGGCCTGCACGGCTGGTTGGCACTCTCCCCTAATTACCTCTACTTGGGGCCATCAGCGTCGGGGTGCCCAGCCTGTGTACTCCCAGCAGAGTACACAACGTTGTGGCACGTACCTCCCCTCTATCACCAACCCCTGGGGTAGACCTCCCGGGATACCACAACCTTCTTATATAGCGCCCCAAAATACCATATCTGACTGGACAAGTCCAGAATAACAAATATCATTTAGCACCACCCTCACATTACACAAAGTGATAACTGAATGTAGAATTGTAAATACTCTATAGTCTAGGAGGGCCTATGGAGTGTTGCAACTGTCCAGCGAAGACAAGAAAACTGGTCTCTGCACCACTTTAACCTCTCTGGTACAAGAGAGCGTCCCACCTCGACAGCCAGTGAAATTGCAGGGCGCCAAATTCAAAACAACAGAAATCCCATAATTACAATTCCTCAAACATACAAGTATTATACACCATTTTAAAGATAAACTTCTTGTAAATCCAACCGCAGTATCCAATTTCAAAAAGGCTTTACTGCGAAAGCACACCATGTGATTATGTTAGATCAGCACCTAGTCACAGAAAACCATACAGCCATTTTCCAGCCAAGGAGAGGGCTCAAAAAAGTCAGACATAGCGATTAAATTAATCACTAACCTTTGATGATCTTCATCTGATGGCGCTCGCAGGTCTCCATGTTAGACAACAAATGTTTGTTTTATTCGATAAAGTTAATCTTTATGTCCAAATACCTCCGTTTTCTTGGTGCGTTTAGTTCAGAAATCCAAAGGCACAATGCACGCTCTGAACATCAAGACGAAAAGTTTAAAAAGTACAATAAAAGTAAGTAGAAACATGTCAAACGATGTTTAAAATCAATCCTCAGGTTGTTTTTGTCATAAATAATCAATAATATTTCAACCGGACAAAAGCTTTGTCAATAGAAAAGGAGAAACAAGAAAGGCGCGTTCCCGGACACGCGCAGGACTCATGTCTGGAAATGTCCACTGGCCTCTCATTGAAAGTGCTGTATCTCCCTCATTTTTCAGAGTAAAAGCCTGAAACAATGCCTAAAGACTGGCCACATGCAGAGGGAGCCATAGATATCGTGAACTGGATCCTAAGTATGGTGGATAGGCTTTCAATGGAAAAACAGCAATAGCAAAGTAATAGTACTTCCTGGTTGGATTTTTCTCAGGTTTTCGCCTGCCATATCAGTTCTGTTATACTCACAGACATTATTTTAACTGTTTTGGAAACTTTAGAGTGTTTTCTATCCAAATATACTAATTATATGCATATCCTAGCTTCTGGGCAGGCAGTTTAATTTGTGTTTTTAAAGAAAGGACTGTTCAGCCAGCGGTCCCAGTTGATTGGCGTTTATTATGATGATAGACACAAGGAAGCAGATTAGATATGCAAGACAACAGTATGCTGATGGCTGTAGGTTTGTGATTCATCTGTTAGCATGGAAATAACTGTGAATTAGCAGGAAGCTTACAATTAGAGCAGGCTAGCTAACTCGCTCTTATAGCAATAACATACAAAAGCACAACCCAGGATCCCCCCAATATCTAACAGGTACTGTACACACATATATATATATACCTATCAGGACATGGACATAGTGAACACGTACACATTGTAAATATGAAAATAGAATCCAATATTTCGGAACGTGACCTACCGCTTGCATGTCAATATCAGACTAGGAAGAATTTACTTTCACAATCTCCCTCTATCTGCAAGCATGACCAATGGCAAAACACCTTACTGACATTGAGTTGATCCAACCAATTAGAATACATAAACATCAAATAAATATTTCCGCAGTGTCAAGTGGAAACATAACCAATCCTGTTACAGGTGTACTAGGTTTAGATGTGGTTTTCGTTTCAATTTTCTCTTCAGCTCATACTTTGGAACTGTGTTGTATAAATGATATGTCCTTCCTAAACCACAAAACCCCACTATAATTTCTTAATTAGTTCAAGAGGAGATTAAACTCACAGTAGGTGTTCTTAAACGATAATGATCGTCTGAGTTGTGGATGCAGAATTACCCATCACGCTTTTTCATCTTCATATATAAATCACTAAACCATCTATGCCTTTTATAAATATTAAATTAGACCGAATTAATATTCAGAAGCAGCCAAACTTAAATTAACAATGTGAAAGTGGAAATAATACTGCTATACAATGCCTGGTTTGATGTTGATTGTATCATCTTGAAATGGCACTTTAATGAACTAAAGGGAAGTTCGGCCTATTTTACATTAATGCTATTCAAATGCCTTTTTCACAGTGGGAGCTGCCGAATAAGCTTAGATAGGGGGAGAGAGGCATAGGCCCACGGTCGCTGGAGGGGCACAGCTATAATTGGATGATCCGAGAACCTCTTTTAACAATTCCAAAAGTAAACAAAACGTGTCATGGAACATCTAACGCCAAATGAACAGCAGCATCATCATTAAAATAAAAAAAATGTGTGCGTGGGTCTTGGAGAAGTTTGCCTTTGTTGTAGGGCAGCAAAGCAGGTTGATGTCTAGAAACGATATTCAGAAGGTGCAGTATCATGGTGTTGGTTGTAGATGACGTAGAAAGAGTGTTATTACCGACAGGTTGCTATCTTGATACAGGACTGCGTGCTCATAATCGGTTGTAGACATCACAGTGTTGGATGTATAGTTAGATGACTGTTAATAATTATTCCTCACGAGTCTATTGACGCACCTTTCAAAAATACATCAGTTTACTGCTTTTTTTTAGATGTTGCATGGGCTGCGTCTCAATCCACCGCATCTGCCAATGTCGGCGTTCTGCGTCTGCCGTGGAAGGTGGCCGAGCTACAGTGGTGTTGCATGGGCTGCGTCTCAATCCACCGCATCCGCCGATGTCGGCCTTCTGCGTCTGCCGTGGAAGGTGGCCGAGCTACAGCTGTGTTGCATGGGCTGCGTCTCAATCCATCGCATCCGCCGATGTCGGCGTTCTGCGTCTGCCGTGGAAGGTGGCCGAGCTACAGTGGTGTTGCATGGGCTGCGTCTCAATCCATCGCATCCGCCGATGTCGGCGTTCTGCGTCTGCCGTGGAAGGTGGCCGAGCTACAGCTGTGTTGCATGGGCTGCGTCTCAATCCATCGCATCCGCCGATGTCGGCGTTCTGCGTCTGCCGTGGAAGGTGGCCGAGCTACAGCGGTATTTGTCAGACCATGAGATTCTCTTCTCACAAAAACATCTGTAGCGTCCGAACTGTTTGGGCAACAAACTACAGTGCCTTGCGAAAGTATTCGGCCCCCTTGAACTTTTCGACCTTTTGCCACATTTCAGGCTTCAAACATAAAGATATAAAACTGTATTTTTTTGTGAAGAATCAACAACAAGTGGGACACAATCATGAAGTGGAACGACATTTATTGGATATTTCAAACTTTTTGAACAAATCAAAAACTGAAAAATTGGGCGTGCAAAATCATTCAGCCCCCTTAAGTTAATACTTTGTAGCGCCACCTTTTGCTGCGATTACAGCTGTAAGTCGCTTGGGGTATGTCTCTATCAGTTTTGCACATCGAGAGACTGAAATTGCAAAACAGCTCAAGCTCAGTGAGGTTGGATGGAGAGCATTTGTGAACAGCAGTTTTCAGTTCTTTCCACAGATTCTCGATTGGATTCAGGTCTGGACTTTGACTTGGCCATTCTAACACCTGGATATGTTTATTTTTGAACCATTCCATTGTAGATTTTGCTTTATGTTTTGGATCATTGTCTTGTTGGAAGACAAATCTCCGTCCCAGTCTCAGGTCTTTTGCAGACTCCATCAGGTTTTCTTCCAGAATGGTCCTGTATTTGGCTCCATCCATCTTCCCATCAATTTTAACCATCTTCCCTGTCCTTGCTGAAGAAAAGCAGGCCCAAACCATGATGCTGCCACCACCATGTTTGACAGTGGGGATGGTGTGTTCAGGGTGATGAGCTGTGTTGCTTTTACGCCAAACATAACGTTTTGCATTGTTGCCAAAAAGTTCAATTTTGGTTTCATCTGACCAGAGCACCTTCTTCCACATGTTTGGTGTGTATCCCAAGTGGCTTGTGGCAAACTTTAAACAACACTTTTTATGGATATCTTTAAGAAATGGCTTTCTTCTTGCCACTCACTGGTCCTTCTGTAGCTCAGTTGGTAGAGCATGGCGCTTGTAACGCCAGGGTAGTGGGTTCGATTCCAGGGACCACCCATACGTAGAATGTATGCACACATGACTGTAAGTCGCTTTGGATAAAAGCGTCTGCTAAATGGCATATATTATTATTATTTATTATATTATATATTACTCTTCCATAAAGGCCAGATTTGTGCAATATACGACTGATTGTTGTCCTATGGACAGAGTCTCCCACCTCAGCTGTAGATCTCTGCAGTTCATCCAGAGTGATCATGGGCCTCTTGGCTGCATCTCTGATCAGTCTTCTCCTTGTATGAGCTGAAAGTTTAGAGGGACGGCCAGGTCTTGGTAGATTTGCAGTGGTCTGATACTCCTTCCATTCCTTCCATTTCAATATTATCGCTTGCACAGTGCTCCTTGGGATGTTTAAAGCTTGGGAAATCTTTTTGTATTCAAATCCGGCTTTAAACTTCTTCACAACAGTATCTCAGACCTGCCTGGTGTGTTCCTTGTTCTTCATGATGCTCTCTGCGCTTTTAACGGACCTCTGAGACTATCACAGTGGAGGTGCATTTATACGGAGACTTGATTACACACAGGTGGATTGTATTTATCATCATTAGTCATTTAGGTCAACATTGGATCATTCAGAGATCCTCACTGAACTTCTGGAGAGAGTTTGCTGCACTGAAAGTAAAGGGGCTGAATAATTTTGCACTCCCAATAATTCAGTTTTGTTAAAAATGTTTGAAATATCCAACAAATGTCGTTCCACTTCATGATTGTGTCCCACTTGTTGTTGATTATTCACAAAAAAATACAATATCTTTATGTTTGAAGCCTGAAATGTGGCAAAAGGTCGCAAAGTTCAAGGGGGCCGAATACTTTCGCAAGGCACTGTAAACACGACCCCACGACCCCAATGTGGAAAGGGGAGACACTCAGGAACACGAATGCCACGGGACTCATATAAAGGTCACCCATACAAATGAATCAAAGTATGGAGGTAGTTTTTCTTATACCTAAAGGGGTCCTAAAATTCAAAATCAAAGAGCTACATGATCCATGGTATGACCATCTTAAAACAACCCCCAAACAGCTTAGACTTTTAGAGATGTTAATGTACCGGTAGGTAGAGGACTACAGGAGGCCTGGTATGTTAGGTCCAGTCTTAATCAGTGTCCGAACATTACATCAGTCAATGTGGTGAAAGTGTTGAGAAGAAGAAGACAAGGTGAGGAGTGCTGAGGCAGAGAGTTAGCATGGCCTCAGGCCCTGGAGGAGACAGAGCTGCTGAGCGCAGCACCCAGCCGCTCCACAGCCCCGGTAGGTAGCACATAAAAAAACGTTAATTTCCCTTGAAAACGCACATATCCACACAGCACTATCTCAGATGAGTAGTTTAACTAGAGTCTGTTGAGACTAATTTTAACACATTCATACTGACATTAGGATGTATTGATGTTTTTGACCATGCAGTTCTTTGTCAATTTTATAGGAAATGAACTAGTCTACATTTAACTCTGATAATGTTCAATAAAACATGTTGGTGTCCATAGGAGTCTCACTAATCCAGTGTTAAATCAACTTTCGAGTGTGGAAAGAATAACCCTGTCTTCAAAGTTACGTTTTCAACCCATTTTTCAATTAAGTTTACATTTGATACTTTTGTAAGACAAGGGCAACTTGTAGCCAATGAGATGTGAGAACACAAAGGGCATATTAATTCATTCATACAGCTCTTCAATAGGTCTTCCCTCTGTATGTGATAAAGATGCTAATATTAAGTCATTTGTTAGTGCCGCATCAGCGGTTTGACTTTTCAGAGAGCTGCTTGACAGGGCTAGCCCTTGGGCACCCACTTTAAAAAATCCCTCCAATTTGCAATTCATACACATTGGGGGAAATGTTTAATTCCACGGCCGTTATTCCACTCAGTTCATTAATTAAAGAAAAAACTGTGCTACTATTGTCTCCTCTCTGCTATTCCTCCCGCCATCTTTTTTTTGATGAGCTTTCTTCGGGAGTAATTGAGTCTGTTAATTAGACTGAATTAGACTCTAATTATTCGAACGAGGCCCAGAGCCGGGAGCCGAGAGAGAACACCATATTTCAAACAGAGCTGCTCCGCTCAGTTTTACCAGAACAGAGAACCCCCCTCTAACTCCACTTTGATGTCTCCAACTGTCGAGGCTACACTGGAAATAGATGAAATATCAGTGGGCTCCAGCAGCTAATTCGATCGTTTTGCTCACTGGGAAAGCTCTCCTTTGACGTTTTTGTTCTTTTTTTTTTGTTCCCACCTGCAGTTAAATCTGACCATTTCATTTTGTTATAGGCCTACCATGGAACTATTTATTTAAAAAATATATATTTTTTTTTACTCCAGCTCACTCTTTATGTTATATTAAAGGGGATGAGCATCCATCTTGTTTATGCCTCCTCCTACTCAGTGGCAGTCCTTTGCTATATCACATTTTTATGGCCTTTGCCTTTAAGCTGCTATTTATCAAAGCCAGCCTTGGTTTTAAAGATATGAAATGAATCCTTTTTTTTGTGGAGATATGCAAAAACTCTCTCACACACACACACACACACACACACTTCAGGGCCTAGTGGAGGAGGCCTATTATTTCCATGTGGAATGTTAACACCTGTCACCAGGAGGTATGTGCACATTCATTTATACTGCAGGTATAAACCTTGAAACCCATTCACACCCGTCCTGCACCCTGACAAGGTGTAAGGTTTGAGCTCGTGTTGCTATTGATTTTAGGCACCTTGTATTAGAAGAGGCTGAAAAGAATGCATTTCTCATTTTGCTCTTTCCTATTTCTCTCTCTCTCTCATTCTCTCTCTGTCTCTTTCCTTTCCTATTTGTGCCCCTTGCCTCTCTCTCTCTCTCTCTCTCTCTCTCTCTCTCTCTCTCTCTCTCTCTCTCTCTCTCTCTCTCTCTCTCTCTCTCTCTCTCATGCACACACTCACGCAAACACACACACACTTCCTCAGTGCCTGATGGGTGATCTAACCCTTAACAATGTCTGAATAATTTAACACTGGCATTGTTCCCCTCCATAGCTCTTCTAGTCAAGCTAGCCAAGAGAGAGAGAGAAACAGAGAGAGAGAGAGTTGTTCCCCTCCATAGCTCTTCTAGTCAAGCTAGCCAAGAGAGAGAGAAACAGAGAGAGAGAGAGAGTTGTTCCCCTCCATAGCTCTTCTAGTCAAGCTAGCCAAAAGAGAGAGAAACAGAGAGAGAGAGAGACAGAGAGAGAGAGAGAGAGTTGTTCCCCTCCATAGCTCTTCTAGTCAAGCTAGCCAAAAGAGAGAGACAGAGAGAGAGAGAGAGAGAAACAGAGAGAGAGACAGAGAGACACAGAGAGAGAGAAGAGAGAGAGAGATTCGTTCCCCTCCATAGCTCTTCTAGTTCTCTTCTCTTCTAGCTAGCCAAGAGAGAGAGAAACAGAGAGAGAGAGAGTTGTTCCCCTCCATAGCTCTTCTAGTCAAGCTAGCCAAGAGAGAGAGAAACAGAGAGAGAGAGAGAGTTGTTCCCCTCCATAGCTCTTCTAGTCAAGCTAGCCAAAAGAGAGAGACATAGAGAGAGAGAGAGACAGAGAGAGAGAGAGAGAGAGTT
>NC_068430.1:70562565-70567565 GCF_023373465.1 Oncorhynchus keta | reverse complement strand
TGACATTTGTAATGTCTTTACTGTTTTGAAACTTCTGTATGTGTAATGTTTACTGTTCATTTTGGTTGTTTTTCACCTGATATATTCACTTTGTATGTTGTCTACCTCACTTGCTTTGGCAATGTTAACAAATGTTTCCCATGCCAATAAAGCCCTTGAATTGAATTGAATTGAATTGAGAGAGAGAGAGAGAGAGAGAGAGAGAGAGAGAGAGAGAGAGAGAGACAGTATGACTCCAGGTTTAGTGGCACCATGGTGGCACACAGGCATGGGGAATGGAGATCAGTGGAGGCAGGTGGGAGGAGCTATAGGAGGATAGGCTCATTGTAATGGCTGGAATGGAATGTATGTAACCGAGTCAAACGTGGCTTGATACCGTTTGATACCATTCCATTTATTACATTCCAGCCATTACAATGTCCCCGTCCTCCTATAGCTCCTCCCACCAGCCTCCACTGGTGGATATGTCTTCCATGTAAATGTATTCCATTTTGGCATTACTGATGCAGATGTTCAGTAAAACAAGCCTACCCTGGAGCCTTGAGCCTCTCTTTCTCCTCCCCATCTCGCTCTCTCTCTCTCTGACAGCCTGCCGCTAAATTTGCCATGATGAATGGTTGACGTCCATGCCAACCACAAGGAGAGAGAGAGAGAGAGAGAGAGAGAGAGAGAGAGAGAGAGAGAGAGAGAGAGAGAGAGAGAGAGGTTCCAGACCAAGGTGTTAATGGTGGTTCCCAGATTGTAGCATGAAAATCCCCTCTAGCTGCTCTCATAAATATGGTGAAGAGATTAAATAAGCTTTATCAATCACGAGGTTAGAAATATTAGCTAGTGTGTGTGTGTTTGTGTGTGCTGCATCTGCTGTATGTGTGTCTGTGGGTGTGCGTGTGCTGCATGTGTGTGTGTGCGCGCGCATGTGTGTGTGAGTACCATGCATTAGCCTGGCAACATGCATTGATATCATTCGTCACCACAATAACATGCAGAGGGACTTTTCTCTAGTAATGTTCTTCGACGTGGAAAGTCTTCCTACTAATGTGTTATTTTGATTATATTACCCTAATGATCCAAGTAGGGGGCATTATTTTCCATGTACTCTGTAATGTATAGGGGTGTTTAGTTTGTATTGTATGCAAGGGCATGTGATGGTATGTGGTATCACATACCTCCTCCACACTAGAGTCATATATTAAGAATATATACTGTATATAATAAAAAATATGGGCCATATAACTAGGGCTCAGAGTTTTTCCTAGTCTGGTCACATGTTCAGGAAAAAGTCCCTGCTTTAGGCCTTGTCATGTTTACTTATAGTAAGAGTGGACATATCGACTCTACTAATGCAGTTTCACTAGATTTAAAGACCACAACATGTTTACATGTTTAGTTTCCCTCACCATTCTGTCCGACTTTTCCCCAGTGTTCAAGGGTAAAACTGTCATAACCGATGAGAATGCTCGTAAAACCTGAACAACGATTTCTCAGCAGCATGGTAGTGTTCTCAGTTCAGAAGCTGCCTGCATATTATATATTATATATAAATGCCCACATCATATTTTTCACGGTGGCGGTACAGCTATAGTCTGTAGGAAGCCGGTTAGTTTATCCTCCACTCGTGTATTACTGTTTGAATGTCTCTAACTTGGACTTGCGAAGACAGTTTATCAGTCAAAGTAATCCACAATACCTCTATGTCTGTAGAGCGAAGGGGGTAATTCAATATTCCTATATGATTCAAAGGCGAAATGAAAAATAGATTTATTTTGACACCTGTGGCAAGGGACATTAATATGGCTTGAGTCGGAAGAAAATCTGGAAGAAAATCTGTTTTGAGCATCGGTCTTTCTCTCGTCATTCATTTTGATATTAAATTGTTGTTTACCAGTGAAAGAGAAATGGGAAGTTCATACACATGTAAATTGGGCACAGTAAAGGAAAAATAAAAACAGTCCATTATGGTTTACATCCTGATATTTTGTTGGGTTCCATCAGAATAAACTTGTTTGAACAGTCCAATATCATCTCAGCTTTAGTTTCATCAATTTACATCTTCAAATAACGATGGGTAGATTTCTTCTTTGGGACTGGGGTGCAGTATTGAGTAGCTTTGATGAATAAGGTGCCCAGAGTAAACTGCCTGCTACTCTGGTCCAGTTGCTAATATACTGTATGCATATTATTAGTAGATTTGGATAGAAAACTCTGAATTTTCTAAAACTGTTTGAATGATGTCTGAGTATAACAGAACTCATATGGCAGGCAAAAACCTGAGAAAAAAATCCAACCAGGAAGTGGGAAATCTGAGGTTTGTAGTTTTTCAACTCATTCCCTATCAAAATCACAGTGTCTATAGGGTCATAATGCACTTCCTAAGGCTTCCACTAGATGTCAACAGTCTTTAGAACCTTGTTTGATGCTTCTACTGTGAAGTGGGGGCTCATAAGGGCTGTTTGAGCCAGGTGCCTGGCAGAGTGCCATGAGCTTGTGACGCGTGTTCACGTGAGAGTTAGCTTGCGTTCCATTGCATTTCTACAGACAAAGGAATTCTCCGGTTGGAACATTATTGAAGATTTATGATAAAAACATCCTAAAGATTGATTCTATACTTTGTTTGACATGTTTCTACGAACTGTAATATAACTTTTCGTCTGAACTTTTGCATGGACCGGCGTGTCGTGATTTTGGATTGTGTACTAAACGCGCAAACAAAAAGGAGGTATATGGACATAAATGAGGGACTTTATCGAACAAATCAAACATTTATTGTGGAACTGGGATTCCTGGGAGTGCATTCTGATGAAGATCATCAAAGGTAAATGAATACTTATAATACTATTTCTGACTTCTGTTGACTGCACAACATGGTGGATATCTGTTTGGCTGTTTTGTTGTCTGAGCGCTGTACTCAGATTATTGCATGTTGTGCTTTTTCGGCAAAGCTTTTATGAAATCTGACACAGCGGTTGCATTAAGGAGAAGTTTATCTAAAGTTCCATTTATAACACTTGTATTTTCATCAACATTTTGATGAGTATTTCTGTAAATTGCTGTGGGTCTCTGCAAAATCACCGGATGTTTTGGAACTACTGAACGTAACGCGCCAATGTAAACTCAGATTCTTTTTATATAAATATGAACTTTATCAAACAAAACATGTATGTATTGTGTAACATGACGTCCTATGAGTGTCATCTGATGAAGATCATCAAAGGTTAGTGATTAATTTGATCTCTATTTCTGTCTTTGGCTGGAAAAATGGCTGTGTTTTTCTATGACTTGGCTCTGACCTAACACAATCGTTTGTGGTGCTTTCGCCATAAAGCCTTTTTGAAATCGGACACTGTGGCTGGATTAACGAGAAGTTTATCTTTAAAATTGTGCAAAATACTTGTATGCTTGAGGAATTTGAATTATAAGATTTCTGTTGTTTTGAATTTGGCTCAAGTTGTTGAGGTGGGACGCTACCGTCCCGAATATCCCAGAGAGGTTTTAAATACAATGGCAGTTGACTTGCTTTGGGGCCGAACCACACGGCACAAAGCAAGCTAACTTCTATCCTGAGGCTTTGGTTTTTAACTGTGAGTTTAATAATGGCCTTTGCAAGAAATGTACAACCTACTAGAGTTAAATAGCAGATCATAATCTATCATCTATCATCCCATACTATTTCATGACATCTAAATCTGATTGATTTATAATATATAAACAAACTAGTGAACTTGCCAATTGGTTTGTTTTCTAAAATACAATACAATCCTGCTGAGGTTAAAGTTCAGCATCTATCATCACCCGTACTGTCTCATGACACCTTGCTCTACCAGCCCTATAATCTCCAGACAGACAAGCATGATCCTGGTGGTGTTATTCTGTGCTATTTGTCCTGCGTGTACCTTTGGCCTTCTCTTTGTTTTTGCACCACCTCCTCCGGGGCGTGATCCCTCACATGTGGCCCTCACATCTCTCCCACTAGCGGGCGTGTTAGCCCTGGAATCCCTCTGCCTCGACCTCTGACCCCGGGCTAATCCCTCGCCCCAACACAGGGCGTGATCATAAACATGAGTGGCAGCTCCGGACGCAAAGGTGAGGTGTATGTGTTTGTGTGCGTGTGCGTGTGTGTTTATGTGTGTGTCCTTGCGTGTGTGTTTTCATCTCCCCATCTGTGTACTCATCTTTGAGCCAGATATGTTAAAAAGCGCTAGATCAATATCAATAGCCATTATGTAATGATACATGGGATAAACGATATGTGGCTTTATTCCAGAATCAAAATAACCATCGGAGGACAAGATTCATCCAGAGAATGACGTATCATGCATACCGACACACATTGGCATTGGCGCATTAGGCTTCTCCATCACTTCAGAACGTGTATTCCTGACACTTTTCCTCATGGCACCTCCAAGGTTTACGAGGGGGGTCACGGGAATGTTCATCCCATGTTACTGACCTTGTCCCCATCACGCTCCCCTACACACAGAGAGACGCAAACGGAATGCTTCACTATAGCTAAAAACGCTGCACCTGTTCCACTACAAATGCGCCAGCACAGATTAGCTTTTTTTTTATGTAACTTGTGGCTTCCTGTTTCTGTGAACCAGTGGGCCAAGTGTTAGTACAACAGCAGTAGAATTGGGTAATATGAAGGCATTGATGCGGTTGGGAAAGACAGCCTCATCTGTTAAACATACCCATACACACACACACACACACACACACACACACACACACACACACACACACACACACACACACACACACACACACACACACACACACACACACACACACACACACACACACACACACACACACACACACACACACACATAGAACCCAGTGTGTCAGTGCGCAGGTGTAACAGTCCCTTAATCTGAGTGTTGGAGGTCCTCACCACTCAGCAGCTGATGCAACACAGAGTCCATCATTGAGGCGCAAGGATGAACCAGACGTGTCATAATTAGTGCAGTTTCCCCTGTTAAAACATGTAACTGTATTACTGA